>NC_090765.1:5545948-5548448 GCF_036898095.1 Palaemon carinicauda | reverse complement strand
GCATAAAACAATAAACAATAGACCAGGAAACAAATGATTGCCAATAATCAAGTAATGTACTTTCACACATATTTTGGATTCACTCCATGAAGCGCAAGTGTAGCCTATCTCTTAACATGCTCCAGTAAACTGTTACTGTTTCTTGTTTTTGTTGCTGTCGTGTTAGTCGGCCATCTTCCAGAATCCAGATGCTACTGAACTTTCACCCCCAAAGCTAAATGCAGCCTACGTGACACCGACCTCATTTAGGGTTTCGAATCCGTTTTTGTTTAGGGTCGGTATAATAGTGTTGGTTTAATTGCGATTCGACTTCTATTGTTTTTCTTTTCTTCTTCTTTTTACGCGATATTGTGGGTGGCTCCATGGGAGGAAAACCAGGTACTTCATTTATTCTTTATCAGTAGAATGTGAAACCTTGGCTTAAAAAAACAACAACCGTAAAACCCACATTTTTTCTCTTTTTTTATATTATTGCTGCTCTGTTCCCGTTCCTCACCCAGAACTTTTTGCCTTCCTCTCCTCAGTCTTGTCTTTCTCATCCATCTTTTTACTTTAATCATTCTATCATATAATCTCCCTTTTTTATACACTTCTCAACTTTTCGGTTCTTTTCGCTATAATTATATTACAAAAAGCAAATCATCTTTAATATTTCATTCGTTCATCTTCTATTTTCATTCAACATCCACCCTTACTTCTACAAATAAGAGATGGCTAAATAATATTTTCATACCTTCCATCACTGACCTCCATAGACACTTCTCTTGTCTTCCAGATCATTGGTATTCTCCAAGCTTCCTTTAGGCCTCTTGCATTTTTTTATCATTCTACTACCCTCTATTACATTTATTCCCAAATACTTGAACAAACCAGTATATATTTTATCATACTAAGTCATTGCCCCACCTTCTTGGTGTTCATTTGCCTTAATAACGTTACCATTGCTCACATTAAGGCTTTTCCTCTTACGACTACTTTAAAACTATCACTAGTCTCCTTAGCTTATTTGCAAACATCAGCTGCTCCATAATCCATTTTCCCACGACTTTGTAACTTCATTTCTATATTTGTATTTTTTTCTGACTTCAAGCATCACTCCATTGACAAGATATTCAATAACCACGAAAACATAACACACTTTCCTTCAGACCTACTTTTACACCAAACCATCCAATACCCAATCTACATTCTAACAACGCCCTTGCATTCTTTTAATAGAATCTTACTACTTTAAACAAATTACCATCGACACCATGTATTCTTAATACCATCACCCTTCACATGGCTTCTTTAATGGTTTTATTATAAAAGTTTTCGTAGTCCATATACTGTACACTGTACATCTTTTCCCCTTTACCCATAAAGCTCTTAAATTCCTCTTCTTTGTCTAACCTCATCGGTCTTTCACCACAAATCTTTTAAAATCACTTTTTTTTTTTTTTTTAATAAAACCCTACCATACATCTACCCCAGTGTAACAAGTACTCTTTTGTCCACTTAACTCTTACAGTCATACTTTTCTATTTCACTCATACAGAGAGAAATGTGTCCCTTCCATTTATCCTGTGCGGTAACATCCCATTATACATACTGGCCACTGAATCAAACTTAGTACAACTTTACCTCATAACTTCAATTGAAATCTCACTAACCCAGAACTTTTCATTTCCTTAACCTCTTAATTACTAAATGATAAATATATGTATTGTTGTAATTATATACATTAAAACTTCACAATTATTATCATTTCTCATGACAAGCTCGATCATTAGGATCTATGACAGCCCTTAATGGTTTATTAAAATATCTATGCCTTCTTACTTCTTGTCGGTGCTTTCTCTCTTTTCACAAGCTGTGCATTGATATTTGAATGAAGACATTTGTGGTGTTTTTCCTTCCGATTTTTTACTGTTCTTAGAATATGAAGGAGAGCGAGATTAAACAACTGTCAATTATTCGAGTTATTAACGTGGTCAAGCTAAGTAAAGATCTGTTGTTAAGCTCTACTCTTATTTTATTGCCGAGTCCAATCCCAAGAAACTGGAGACCATCAAAGCCCCGAGAACACGATATCGAAGTACAAGCCTTAGGGTGCCCTATACAAGGGAGATGCAACCATCAGTCAAGATTAGCTTCAAGTTAGGCATGGTGAAGTGCACAGACGAAGACTAAAATTTCAAATTTGATGACATATACACTGTAGTACACACCCTAAATGATGAGGACCTTTGCACGGAATTAGAATTGTCTTCACCACTGGCCACGAAAATATCGTAATTACGAAAAATATTGTATAGTAAATAAATTGAGGACGATTGGAGAAGTATTGATTTAAAAACTCAAGATAGAGCTAACTGGCGAAAGGTAACTGGGGCCGTTTGCGTCAATAGGCGTAGGAAGAGAAGATGAAATAAATAAATACCATAACATTTTATAAAATAAAAATGAGTTTAGGCATAACATAACTACCACCTTTATCTTATATTTTATCAAATAAAAG
>NC_090765.1:5533448-5538448 GCF_036898095.1 Palaemon carinicauda | reverse complement strand
GTCCCTTCACTCTACCCAGACTTTAGGTACTCGTTTCATCTTATTCTTACTCTAATACTCAATGATAATGTATCTATGGATATCCTCTAAATAAACAAGGAAAATTTTATTCCAACCAAATTTGATGTGGAGTGGTTTCATGTCTTCATCCCTTACAAAATGAAGATCTCTCTCTCTCTCTCTCTCTCTCTCTCTCTCTCTCTCTCTCTGAGTGAGTGAGTGAGTGAGTGTGTTTGTGTTTGTGTGTGTATATTGTGAGATCAATACATTACCGGATTTGGTCACCGGATTGAAAAAATATCAAATGTTAAACTTATCATCACATTAAGAGGATTTCCTTAGTTCGTTGCAGAAACTACAACTATCCACAACAACAAGAAATGCAGCGGCTTCTAGTAAACTGAAGGACAAAGGCCTCAGACATGTCTTATTCATGTCTAGAGTTCGACCAGTTTCATCACCATACTGGCCAACTGGGAATTGGTGGTGGTGCGATACTTTTCTCATCACTTACAGCAAACTAACTTATTATGGGTCCAACTGACTGATACAGCTTTGCTCATCATAGCGATGCACAAAACACTTTCCTGTTCTTAATCCTGAAATATTTAAAAATGTAGCACAAACAAACTGAGAGACAAGCGTGAGCAATCACGTACACACACACAAACACACACACAAATATATATATATATATATATATATATATATATATATATATATATATATATATATATATATATATATATACATACACATATATATATATATATATATATATATATATATATATATATATATATATACATATATATATATATATATATATATATATATATATATATATATATATATATATATATATATATATATATATATATGATAAATTTTGCACATTTGACGTATTTATACTACCTCAATATCTGGATTCACTCTATACCTCGAGATCAGAGACCCAAGGGGGAATCAACTCAAAGATAATAGCTTCTGGTAGGTCGTGGAATCTGACCACAAGCCATTATCTTTTGAGTTGATTTCCTCTTGGGTCACTGACCCCTAGGTATAGAGAGAATCCGGATATTGAGGTAGTATGATATATGGCTTATTTAAATATGAAAAAAAGTCAAATGTGCAAAATTTATCATATATATATATATATATATATATATATATATATATATATATATATATATATATATATATATATATAAATATATATATATATATATATATATATATATATAAATATATATATATATATATATATATATATATATATATGTGTGTGTGTGTGTGTGTGTGTGTGTGTGTGTGTGTGTGTGTGTGTGTGTGTAACTTTGCCTGAGCTACCCTTCGAATAACAAAGGAGTAAGAACAAGATTCACCGTCTTGCTTAGATTGGAGGGTGAGCCTTTTCCAGTTCAGAGGCTTTTATTACTGGAGTTTTCTAGGATTAAAGATTACGAGTTCCTAAAATTGCGGTCGGCAGGCAACTGCCAAAAAGAAACTCCCATGACAACAAAGTCAATATGATAGACAGAATGTACTGTACGAGGTTATGGTGGTTATCTTGTTTTATTTGTTTCTTGATGGAATTATATTAGATGTTTTATTAGGATTAAAACTAAATAATTTATGTTAGACTGATAAGAGTATTCAGTACCTCGAATATGTACGTAATGGCATACGTAGCAATGTTATCTTAATATGCTGAATCACAAGTTATGTAAATCTCATATTACCTGTGTAAAAGTTCAATACTAGAAAAAAAAAAACTGTTGAAACCTAATTTATCGAAATTTTCTATAAAATACAGTCGTTCAAATTTTCAAATTTGTTGCATGTGTTTGAATTTCCCTTTGTATATGTTTTGTTTTACCATGAAATGTCTTTTTTCTTGATATATAGTAACTCGAAATAAAAAAAAAAAGAACATATTGTTAGCTTCAAAAACTAAACGCATACTATAAGATCAACAGAACCTTGTCAATGGCCGAACTAGCATAAAGTTGGTATAATTTGAAATAATCCGTTTGCTAACACTCATTATTCCTTAGCTAATATATTAGACACTTGCACATCTATCTCTTCATTCCAGTCATTTCTCATTGTTTCCTTCTCATTTCCTCCCACAACTTCCAAATTGCACATTTCAGCAGACTATTATTAACCATGATCTCAATGTGACCTAACAACATCGCTGCAGCATTACATTCCTCACCTTTTCAACCCCACCTACTCCACATGCATAACAAAACCAATCGTCTCAACAGCTTCTGTCTTAATCATTCATTATCTAAACTTCACACTTTCAATGTGAAACCCTGGAAAGCCCTTCCTCGCAGGTCATCTCCTTAATCTCCTAATGCTACTTCGAGTTTTGATACACAATTGCCTAGCTTTTATAGTTTTCCTATCAATTTGAATGTTATATTGGTGAGTTTTTAAAAGTTTTTTTGTTTGCTAATTTTCTCCTTTTCTTTCAAATCGGGGTATTCTGCTTTGTTTTGCGAGACACTGCTTTACATTCTATCAGTGGCAAAGAAAGGTTGATTCAAATGTCAATTCATAAAACTATTCTTCGTTTCAAGTCATTTGGCTAAATCAATAGCCTGCAGTTATTCTCAAATATCTGTATAATATAATTACATTTATTTTCAAATCTATTCGTACATTCATTACCCTGTCATTTATCCATCTTTTCTTACCATCATAACATTGCTTTTGCTAAAACTGCATTTATTTGCAACTTTCTCTGCTACAAACACTTTCTTTACTCTGTGAGTACTGCTTCTCAGTCATTATTATTATTATTAAATGCTAAGCTACAACCCTAGTTGGAAAAGCAGGATGCTATAAACCCAGGGGCCCCAACAGGGAAAATAGCCCAGTGAGGAAAGTAAATAAAGAAAAATAAAATATTTTAAGTATAGTAACAAACATTAAAATAAATATTTCCTATCAAAACTTTAACAAAACAAGAGGAAGATAAACTAGATAGAAGTGTGCCCGAGTGTTCCCTTAAGCAAGAGAACTCTAACCCAAGACAGTGGAAGGCCATGGTACAGAGGTTATGGCACTACCCAAGACTAGAGAGCAATGGTTTCATTTTGGAGTGTCCTCCTAGAAGAGCTGCTTACCATAGCTGAAGTGTCTCTTCTACCCTTACCAAGAGGAAAGTAGCACTGAACCATTACAGTGCAGTAGTTAACCCCTTGGGTGAAGGAGAATTGTTTGGCAATCTCAGCGTTGTCAGGTGTATGAGGACAGAGGAGAATCTGTAAAGAATAATCCAGACTATTCGGTGTCTGTGCAGGCAAAGGGAAAGAACCGTAACCAGAGAGAAGGGTCCTATGTAGTATTGTCTGGCCAGTCAAAGGACCCCATAACTCTCTAGCGGTAGTATCTCAACGGGCGGTTGGTGCCCAGGCCAACCTACTACCTAGAGGAAAGAAAGAAAAAGAAAGAAAGAAAGAAAAAAAACAATAGGCTGTACAATGTTCTCATTTTCATACGAAGCAAATTTGCACTCATTTCTCAAGTTATTTTCCATGAAAACACTTATGGCTTTCAGCAAATTACGCTTTACACCCTCAATAACCTTTAAAGTCAATACATGTCAAATAAATATTTCCCTTTATCTTAATTTCTGTCACAACTGATTTATTAAAAGACAATCAATAGACTCATCCCCTACCATTGATCCTTCTTTATGAATGAGAGTCCCACGACATATATTTGATAAGTCATGTTATATAATTATAATTATTAGTTAACATTATTACCTTTCTTATGCCTATAATCTATTCCATTCTTTAAAAAAATTGACCTCGCCCGATTTAACCTATATTCAGTTTAAATTTTATTAACAAAGCTTCCAGTGACGTAGTCTGTTTCGCCCGAGGAAAATAAAATTCAGGATCTAAAGAAATTAGAAAATCTGGACTGGTTTTATTGATACCCTGAGGATTTATACAAACCTCAGGGTATCAATAAAACTAGTCTGGGTTTTCTATCTTTAGATTTAGCGTTTCATTTTGTGGAGACTACCGAATCATGACAGGTTCACATTGTTTAATAACAAGTCCGTTTCTGGTCACTGGGAATCGAATGCTTCAATTTCGTAAGTTTACACTACCTCGATCTTTCTCTTTCGTTAGTTATATAAATAATCAGCCGTAACTAGTCCACCACAGGATGAAGGCCTCGGACATGTTTATGATCTTTCTTTACCAGACGATACTCGAACATTTTCTTAGCTCTTCATACAACAATTGTGTGTATGCATAGAAATGTTCAGTGTCTATTTTCTATATGAAAAGAAAGTAATCAATAACCTGTGAAATCAACACAATGGATCAGGATTATAAGGACTACCGGAGTTGGGAAAAAATGCCGCCTTTTTGTACTAAAAAGATTTGATGACAGGAGATAACTGGAAAAATGGAGCAAGTTTCCTTTACCCTACACTCAATAACATGAATTTCTCTTAGGAAGATGCATCTCCTTATTTGTATTCATTGAAACTTGAAACAAGTGCTTTCAATTTAGAATGTGAACTTTACATTTATTTTCAGCAATGCAAAAGTTACACGGATTCCCCTACCCCTTTACTTTACACTGAATGAGTAAATTTTATTTAGTGACATTAGCCTCAATCTTAAATTGTAAAACGTTTGCAACTATGAAATAGGGCAAATGTAACATTATGTATTATTTTAAACACACACATATAGCCTACACACATTTATTTACACACATACAAATAAATTATATATATATATATATATATATATATATATATATATATATATATATATATATATATACACACACACACGTTACCTTCTTCTTTAGCTGATATGCACACACACACACACACACATATATATATATATATATATATATATATATATATATATATATATATATATATATATATATATATACCCGTGAATTTTCTTAGCTGAATAATAATAACAATAATAATAATAATAATC
>NC_090765.1:5513448-5518448 GCF_036898095.1 Palaemon carinicauda | reverse complement strand
TTGAGGCGTTGTCCGGACAATTTGGTCCCGGACAATTAGGTACTATAACACCTTTTAACTACCTTTTATAGTTTATGGTCTAAAGTAGTTTTTATAATCAGTATTTATTTTTGCTTATTGGGTACTTAATTAATTAACTATTTAACTACTTTCCATACCTTATGGTAGAAAGTATAAAGTAGGTAGCTCTGGGATTTAAATTTTGTCTTCATTCCATCAGTCAGAGAATGCCTTCCTTTACACAATGGGGAAAAGAAAAGAAGAAATTTAAAAAAAAAAATGAAAACTATATTTACCATAAATATAAATAGAGTGCAGATGGTTTCAAAGGTTATTGGCGCGGCAAAAAGAGTTCTTACAATGCAAAAAATCCATACGATTGACCAGTGATGTTTTAATAAAAATTATTGTTTAACATCACGGTACTACAGCAGCTGATGTTAACGCAAAAATTTGTAATTCTAACCATCAAACAAAATGCTTTGAAAGTTTATCCCCACCTCATGCAATACTAATACAAAAAGTAAGAAATATTAATGACTGAGCATTAGCAGAGGTGCCAAAAGTTACCATAGTTTCCGGAATGTCAGACGATGAAGATAAGTTGAGGATAATTTTCCCCAAAACATCACTGGCTTTTCTACAGCTCCTGTGTATTCCTGCCTGGTTAACGGATGCCCCCCCCCCCATTTCTTTTTTATTTTTTTTAAGATATGATCCGAAACGAATTTTAATTTTTACAACAGACAAAGCCATTTGAGGATTTGAAACAGTGCAAGAACTGGGTCGGAGATGGCAAGTTTAAGATTTGCCAAGATATATTTTTCTTCTAGTTATACAGTATGTTCTTCATATTCAAATTCATCAATTCAGTGGCCCAAGGTTGTTTGCTTTTCTTCCGGATAAAGCCCAGATCACGTGAGCGACTTTTCAGAGAAAGGTTGGGTGAATAATGAAATCCCTCAAACTATTTTGATGGATTTTGAGAGAGCAGCTCATAACACGTTCTTAAATACAATTCCTAAGGTCAATTTGTCTTGCTGACTGTTTCACTTAGGCCAAAGTGTATATAAACGCGTAGTTCAAGAAGGGTTTAAAGTATGGTATCATGAAGATAACGGCTCCTGGTTAGTACAGCGGTGACGTGTTCGCTTAGCACACGAATGGCAGCAGATCGATCCCAGCCCGGGACCGTGAGTTTAAGCTATTTACTGGGGAGGCCACTGCTGTGTTTAGGGACCACGGGGCGGGGGCTTGCCGACTGACGTTCTGTCGATTATCTATTCATATGAAACTAGAACTGAAACCAGGCATCATTAACCTTTAAAGTAAGAGAAGAAGTTATCGACCTGGTTTCGAGGAATATGTGGGTGATGATGATATTCCCCAAGGTCTGATATCATACTTTGAAAATACGTATATGTGACCGGTAAGAGCAAGAGGTCAAAGAAGTCAGACTAGAACCAATATTTTCGATTGCATCATGGAATGTTCATGACTAGTGTGTACGAACTACCAATAGCTTGGAAGGATTTCATAGCACATTGATGATTTTCATAAATTTCACACAGTCATCCAAATATCTGGACCCTAATAGACACTCTTAAAGATGGAAGACGTATTGACAAAAACAAAGATACAAAAATTTAGCCAGAGGGCAGAGATAATTACCAAGAAGTACAGCGATTGCAACAAGCGAATTCTTCACTTGATTGAGAATTTAGAATCGTCAAACGAGTTACTGCTTTTGAAAGCTATCGCTCACAATATAATGTTTTGAAACTTTTCTTATTTTTTTCTATTTTATTCTAATAAATGTTATCAAACGTATATGAACTGTCTTTGGTAATCTTTATCATTAATTAATCATCTTAAGTAAAATGGGTACTCAAAAGATTAAAATATATAATTCACTCATGGTACCGAATTATCCTCGTACCAAATTGTCCAGTAGCCAATTGTCCTAACACTCATAGAGACTAACCATACATTTGATCAGTGACAAAACCCACCTCTCCAGTGGCAAGACCCCTCTCTCCACCCTAGCTAGAACCAGGGAGGGCTAGGCAATGGCTGCAGAGTACTCACTAGGTAGACCCACTCAAACCCAGCATCCTTTTGGCTCACAAGGAAGGTGAAGTTGCAGACATTACAAGTAACTAACAAGCTTGAACGGGTCTGCAACCCCAGTCCCGCAGGTCGCCAGGCAAGGAGGCTTCCAATAGCTTACCACAACCCTGTTATTAGTTAGTAACTCCACTTCAAGGTGAACTAACATGAGGCTCAGATCTAAAATGAATTGCGTTTTCGAGTACCGGCAGGAAGGCGAGGACAAGAGAGGCGGGGGATTGTTAGGTGAGGGGTGTAAAGTGCTGTATTGTATTGCCACCTTCGGCAATTGACTTTGAAAACTGCAGGTGTTTCTGTGAAGGTAATTACGGAGGTTATTCTTGTACGAAAGTTCGAAGCCTTGTCCCACTGCTGTGTAATTTATCGAAAATACTTTGTCTATATAGTTTCTATTGATTTTACTCTTCCTATCATCATGGAATATAAAATGTCTTTCTTTTCTGTTAATAAGAATATATTTCCGTACCTTTTCTTCTTATTTTAGAATCGACTAATAATTTCCATGAGGTTCCTTGCACTAGTAAGAACACGTAGTCTGAACACATGAAGAGGTAACGAATTGACATAAAACCAAAGGAAAATTATGAGGCAAATAGACAGCCTTCTAATTTGCAGTCATCTACTAATTGGAATGAACTCCTTAAGGGCATTGGTTGCGTGATCTGGATTTCTTAAGGCTTTAGGCTCCCACTCTCTCTCTGTTTAAACATGATTCTTATATTCGCTAGATAAAATCGTGTGGATGTGGCCGATTTAAAAATATATATTGCTGCGATTTTTCCGTTGTTTTTCATTTTATTCTCCTGTCTTCCGCACTTTGCCTCATTCAAGAATTTTACCAATCTTTAAAATACATTTATTTCCTGCCACAATAACTTTTTCTTGAAGCTTACGAAGATAAAAAAAATTTAGGCAAAAAATATTTAGTCTAATTGTTCGACCATGACTAGCGAATGTCACTAATTGATTGTCAGTATAAACAGACAAATGTCAGCAGTGCACCGTCAGAAAAACACAACTATCGAAAATGAGCGTACCAGAAAAATACTGATCCGTTAATAGAATGAATTACTGAACTTCCTATTCGATTCAACACTTGTTATAAAAACGAGTCTCAAGGGCATATCATGAGACTAAAGTGCTCGTACACATATTTAGATAATTATTATAGAGCCACGACAGGAAAAATTGTAAGACTTATTTGGATTTAATACTCCAATCACATTTGACGTTCATCACGTGTCAGCTTTCCTGATTTCTATACATACAGGTATAATATCTAATCTATTTTGCTCTCCGTATCCATTAATTAAACTATTCAAAAGTCATTAGATTATACAGTACACTCATTCGCAAAAAATAAAAATAAACGGAAATCAGAAAGTTTTTTCTCCATTAGTAATATTATAACCAAATATTATACCTACTATTGACGCAAATGATGTCGGTTAGATTTCGCCAGTCGTCTCTATCTTGAGCTTTTTATTTAATACTTCTCCATTCAGCATCCTCTACTTCACTCTCTATAGTCCTCGGCCATTAAAACGTAATTAATAATGCAATTCACCCCTGTGATTTAATGTTTATGTAATTCATAATTATACTTCAATAGATGTTAAGCGGACATACAAATATCTTCATGCATGATGTTTAAAGAGTATATACAGTACTTTGTGTGTATGTGCATAGGTACATAGAGAACCGAGACGAAAATAAAAACAGATATAGCTCTCTTTATTGAGAACAATATTGTGCTTTTGACTCCCAAGGCGTGTGAATGCGTATGTGCTTAAAATATAAAATTTCGAATTTTCATGCCGACGTAAAATGGTCATTCTGGTTGGTAACATGAAAGCGAAGACTAATATTTTCACCCGTAGAGTAGAGGCACAGACATCAGTTAGACCCAACCCTTAGATGAGGAATGTCCAAACGGGTTAAAAGGCCTTGGTTCGCCTTCAGCATATTCTATTACAAGAGAAAATCATTTGAACCATGCTCGTTATGATGTACTTGCATCTCTATAGTTTCTTTGCAATTTTACATTGGTTTATTTGTATTCAACAATATCTTTTCATGTCACTGTACTACACTACATCCAGTAACAACTGTTTACAAAGAATAGTCATCATATTTGATTTTGAAGATCATCAACGATAATGAAAAGTGAGGATTTGCCCACTTAATCTCAGATTGTATCTTGCGTTATTAAATCTTCCTGAATACTTTTGGACAAAGTCCTGTTATCCGTTATGTTGTCTCAGGTCTTTTCTATCTTTCTCTTTTCTTGCCACGCATGAACAATGGGAGGTCGGCCTTCTGCACTATCTTATGACCTATTTTCCTTTTTACAATAAAATATTGCTTTGCTTACTTTTAGATGTGTTATGGTGCACGAAAGAGTTTTATACATAACATTTTTATAACTTCTTTCACACAATTTTCCTTTTCGATATATATACAGTATATATATATATATATATATATATATATATATATATATATATATATATATATATATATGTATATATATATATAGTTATATAAACACATACAATATATAATATATGCATATATAATATATATATATATATATATATATATATATATATATATATATATATATATATATATAGATATATATATATGTATATATTAATATAGTTATATAATATATATTATATATATCTAATATAGTTATATAATATATATTATATATGTGTAATATAGTTATATAATATATATTATATATGTAATATATTTTATATATATAATATATACTATATATACTATATATATTATATATATAATATATATTATATACATATAATATATGTTATATAATATATTTATCATATATATAATTATAT
>NC_090765.1:5503448-5510948 GCF_036898095.1 Palaemon carinicauda | reverse complement strand
GGCTTAATATATGAGCCATACTTTTGATCTGTTTAGTTTTTCTATGTTAGGGTTAAGATTTTTAGATATAGGTCAACCTTGTGTATTTAGAGGACTCCGTATATTAGTCCTCCAGGTCATTTTTGTTTAATCATTGTTGTTTGTCTTAGGAGCTTTTTGTTACTCCTGGTGCAAGGTTGAATTTATTTAAGTGTATTGTAATAAATAGTGTTAGATTTTTCCAGTGTTTTTGTTCTGTCTTCCCTCAGTTCACCGTGTTACATAAATAATGTACTGCCTACGATTCCTTTAAAAAATCAAAGTTCAAAGAACCAGAACTACGGCCTACACAGGTCGTAACAAGTGGCGACCGTGACAGGATCGTACGCAGGTGTACTCGGTGTTTGGGGGAGCAGTTCAGCTCTGGAGGGATTTGACAGTATTTATTGTTGATATTTGATTTTTGGTTCAGTTGCTTTCCTTCCCCATAGGATATTATTTTCATTAAAATGAAGGACTTTACTTTTGACCCGTCGGAATTCTTGGGTTCGGCTGACTGTTTGAAATATTTAGGAGTTTTGACAAGGGCTTATTTGGTACAGTGTGCCCGGTGGTTGGAGATCCCTCATAAGTCCTCTGACACTCGGGCCAATTTGTTAAAACTGATTAAGGAAAAAGTGTCCCAAGATTTGGCTAAGGGTAATGAGGTAGCTAGCGGCCTAGCCAGTGATTTTGAGAGTGGCACTGATTTTGGGTCAGACCAAGAAGGATCCATAATCAATGATGTGAGCATAAATCCTGGTTTGTCCCTGTTCGCTGATTCCCCTGCAGTAAAGGTTATGTATGAAGGTCCGGCCAATTTTCCTACTCCGGCCAGGGCTGTTAAAAATTTTGATATTTCAACTAACCCCTTTGTAGCTGAGGAGGCTGTTCCCAACCATGTAACAGCTTCTGCTCATGTAACAGGGCAGGAGGAGTTCCATGTAATTTGTAAGAGAATTGAGTTATTGAAGATGCAGTTTGAGGAGAACGAGAGGGCCCGGCAACATGAGATTGAGTTGCTCAAGCTTAACCTTGAGTTGGCCAAGGTGCAAGGGTCCCCTAATCATGTTAGTTCCCCCAATAGCTCATCAGCAGACAAATTTAATATTTCGGGTGCACTAAAGTTAATTCCAGTTTTTGATGAGGGAAGCGTACCAGAATTTTTTAAAGCTTTTGAGAGGGTTGCTACCCGGTTGTCTTGGCCCACAGAAATGTGGACGGTACTCATACAGTGTAGATTGACGGGCAAGGCAATCCGGGTATATAATGCATTGGAAGAGGGCCTTGCCAGAGATTATGACAAAGTAAAGGCTTTGGTTCTCAGGGCCTATGATTTGGTCCCTGAGGCCTATCGCCAGAGATTCCGAACCACTGGCAAGCCCAATTCTATGTCTTATGTTGAGTACGCTCGTCTCAAGGAGGAGCAGTTTGACAACTGGCTGAAAAGTCGTCAAGTTGCTTCCTTCTCTTCCTTGAGGGAACTGATGGTACTGGAGGAGTTTAAGAAGGTGTGTAGTAAAGAATTGAGGGTTCATCTGGAGGACACTAAAATTTTAACTTTGTCCAAGGCGGCTCAGGTAGCTGATGAGTTTGTCCTGACCCATCGGGCTGGGTCAGGTAACTTCTCGTCCTCATACCCTAATAATAATAGTAATTTGCCTTCTAGGTCGAATAATCCCTTTAAAAACCAATCTAGTACCCCAAATAGTAGCATGAGTAATCATGTTGGTAGTGGCTTCAGAAAGGACTTGAGTGGTGGGCACACTCTGGTTTTTTCTAACCGTGGCAATTCGGGTAAAACTAATCAAATTAGAGGTAATTGCTTTTGGTGTAATAAGCCAGGGCATCGACAAGCTGAATGTAGAGCCAGGAGCCGTTACCTCCAAAAGAACCAAATTAAGAGTCAAAATAATGTTAATCAGCCTACGCCAATCTCACTAATCTCAAATAATTCTATTTCAGAGAGTAAGAATAGTAAAACTGTTGATCCCCAGGCTAGTAGTGAACCAGATGTAGGTAAAGTAAAACCTGTATTGTGTGAGTCCACTGGTAATTTATGACCATTTAACAAATATGTCTACCCAGGAAAACTGAAATGTGAGACCTTTACACTTAATGTTAAATTCTTGAGGGACACAGGCTCCGCTAGATCTTTGGTGTTGGCAGGGTCCTTGTCTAGCTTAGTTCCCTATACTGGAGAATACGTGGTCCTGGGAGGATTTCCCGATACGGTGGTATCTGCTCCTTTAGTAAGGGTGGAGCTGTCCTTCCCAGGGTATCACAAGGTTACTGAGCTGGCAGTAGTTGAGAGCCTGCCGATACCAGGAATAGACGGAATCCTTGGGAATGATATGTTGAGTGCTGAGGGGCAGGAATTATTTCCTATTGTTTCGGTCTCGGCTTGCCCTGTGGCAATAACTACTCGAGCCTCTGCTAAGCGTGCAGCGGAAGCTGATAATGATGATGACCTAAATTTAAGTAATTTAGAAGTAGAGGTAGCGAAGCCAGGGCTAGTAAAAGGTAGTAGTAGTAGCAGTAGTTCTAGTTTTGGAGTGTTTAAATTATTGAAATCCGATTGTGACCGTCTCTCTTTCATACAGGCTCAAAAAGATGAATTTTCATTTGAGTTAGGTAATACTGACGATTTGACCAGGCCCAGGTTTGTGGTTTTGAAAGGATTGTTGTATAGGGTCAGTCGTCCCCCAACTCATCAACTAAATGTGACTAATTGTTTAAGACAAATTGTGGTACCTACCAAGTTTAGTGAGGCTGTGTTAAGCCTTGCACATGAGGACTCCTTTTCTGGCCACTTAGGCTTAAGTAAAACTTTTTGTAGGTTAAGTAAATGTTTTTGGTGGCCAGGAATGAAGTCTTCGGTGAAGAAATTTGTAAGAACTTGTGAAGTGTGTCAGGTGATGGGTAAACCCAATCAACCTATTCCCAAGGCTCCTCTTAACCCAATTCCTTCAATTGGAGAACCCTTTGCAGAATTGGTAATTGATGTGGTAGGACCTCTGCCTAGGACGAAGTTAGGGTTTACGCATCTCCTGACCATAATGGATAGAGCATCACGTTTTCCTGAGGCCTTTCCAATGAAGAAAATAACCTCAAAAGCTGTGTTTGACAAATTAGTGGAGTTTTTCTCCAGGTATGGACTGCCTCGTAAAATTCAGTCGGATTGCGGCTCGAATTTTACAAGCAGGGTATTTAAGAGTAAGTGTGCTGAACTGGCCATTCAGCATATTACCAGTGTACCCTACCATCCTGAGAGTCAGGGTGTGGTGGAAAGATTTCACCAGACCCTTAAGTGTATATTAAAAAAATATTGTTATGAGCAAGGAGAGGATTGGGATAAAGGGCTTCCCTTTGCTCTCTTTGCCATAAGGAATTTTCCCAATTCTTCTACTGGCGTTGCTCCCTTTGAATTAATATTTGGGCACAAGGTTCGAGGACCTTTGGAAATCTTCCATGAATTGCTCGAAGTAAATCAGAGAGGAGAGCGTACGGTGGGAGAAGTTGTTAGTGAACTTAAGTCCAAGTTAGCCGTAGCTTGGAAGTATGCCAAAGATAATTTGTCTGCTTCCCAAGCTACAATGAAAACCAAATTTGATCAGAAGTGTAAGGTACGCTCATTTGAGTCCGGGGACTTAGTATTAGTTTTAAGCACAGACCCAGACAACTTCCTTGAACCCAGGTACAAGGGCCCCTGGAAGGTGTTGAGAAAGTTGTCCGAGGTCAATTATGAAGTTGAAGCCCCTGGAACTAGTCGTAAATGTAAAATTTTCCACATAAACAGGTTGAAATCTTACTCTTCTGATAGACGGGATCCGTTGGCCATTGTTTTTGAGCCAGTTATGAGTGTGGTTGCACCTGTTGAGGAAAACTTGGAAGATGTTTTGGACCAGGTGCCTTCAGATGCTCTAGGTAATAACTTGCAAAATTTAGGTGTATTAAAAGAGGGGTTAGAGCATCTGGAGGCACCTCAGAAACAAGATATACTAAACCTAATTATGGAATTTTCTGACTTGTTTCAGGACTCTCCAGGAAGGACGAGGTTGCTCCAGCATGATGTTGATGTTGGGGACGCTTCTCCGGTTAAGCAAAGCCCGTATCGCCTCAGTCCAGAGAAGCGTGCCATTGTTGAAGACGAAATTAAATACATGCTGGAGCACAATCTCATACAACCATCTGTAAGTCCATGGAGTTCCCCTATAGTCTTAGTGAAGAAGCCTGATGGTAAATATCGTATGTGTGTTGACTATAGGAGGGTAAACTCGGTTACTAAAAATGATTCTTTTCCTCTTCCCCGTATTGAGGATTGTCTGGACCTGATAGGTCCTGCTAGGTTTATTACAAAATTGGATCTGTTAAAGGGATATTGGCAGGTCCCCCTATCTGGCCGTGCCCGTGAAATTTCAGCATTTGTGACGCCCTCAGGTCTTTACGAGTGCAAAGTAATGCCCTTTGGGATGAAGAACGCTGCCTGTACTTTCCAGCGTCTGATGAACAGGGTAATTTGTGGCCTGGAAGGTACAGAAATCTATATAGATGACTTGGTGGTACACAGCAACGACTGGCGGACCCACCTGGTAAGATTAAGAAAAGTTTTTGAGGCACTTAGGGCCGCCGGTCTTGTTGTGAATCTGAGTAAATGTAACTTTGGGAAAGCTAAGGTTAGTTATTTGGGTCACGAGATTGGCTTGGGTAAAGTTGCTCCTAAGCAAGCCAATCTCGAGGCCATAGTTGCTTTGAAGAGACCGTGTAATGTCAGAGAGGTTCGTAAGGTGCTGGGTATGTTGGGATATTACCGTAGGTTTGTCCGAAACTTCTCTGACCTTGCACAGCCTCTAACTAATTTATTGAAAAAAGGGCAGAAATTTATTTGGTCTTCTCGATGCGAAGAAGCATTTTTAAAACTTAAGATGTTACTCGTGTCTAATCCAATATTGGTTTCTCCCAATTTTCAGAAGCCATTCATCATAGCCGTGGATGCCAGTGACGTAGGAATTGGGGGAGTCCTCTTTCAAAGGAGTGATGATGGTGAAGTACGCCCCGTATCTTACTACAGCCGTAAGTTACTAGAGGCGGAAAGAAAGTACTCCACCATTGAGAAAGAGGCTCTGGCATTGGTGCGGACATTGGTACATTTTAAACCTTATGTAACTAACTTTTCATTCCCTATAGAAATTTGGACCGACCATAATCCGTTGGTATTCATTGAACGTATGAAGGGATCAAACCAGAGGATTCTGCGTTGGGCCCTTCAGCTACAAGAGTTCAATTTAATTATAAGACACATTAAAGGGGTGGATAATTGCATCCCGGATGCTCTCTCACGTGTCTGAATTTTGATCTCTCTCTTTGTTTTTTTTTGGGGGGGACCCTCTCGGTTCGCCTGGTTGCATGTGTTGAGGTTACATTTATGTTTCGAGGTATGTATATATTGAGCTCAGGTATAAGGTTTGTACTCTTGTAAATTGTTCCAGGACCTAGGTTAGTGTGGATAATTCTATATCATATTTTTTTTTCCTCTGTGTGCCTACTAAAATTTATTGTTGACAGGTATAGGATTGAATGTCTGTCCAAATGTTTGATGATGCATTTAAAACTTGCTATGTTCTTGTCCTTTTGCTTAGGTTTAAGATATTTTTACCTTGTGATTGGTTTATTACTGTAGACACTACGTTTAAGACTTTGTTTTGTTTTGGTTTAATATATTTTATCTTATCAGGGGTTTGTAGTAGCTTTAGTGTTTTCCCTGAATTTTCTTTATTTTTGTGGCCCTGCATTTTCTGATGTTTTGTCCAGCCTTGTGGCATATCATTAAAAGAAAAATTTTGCATTTAGTGAATGAAAATTATTTTTCTTGGGGGAGGAAGGTGTTATGTTAAAGTAGGTTATTTAATTGTTTATAAATAAATTCGGTCTTCGGCAGGAGTAAAAGTTAACTGCCCTTTTCATAAGAGTTCGGTGATAACCTTCGCTCCTCCTCGTCGTTAATTAGTGAATGGCCATTAACTCTTTTGTTTATTTTTCTTTCCGAGTGTTTGGTGTTTAGTGAGAGCCGTGGACGAGACTACTGCTGCCTGGAATGTTCAGTTCGGACCGTGCATTGATCACAGACGTATAGCCTAATTCAGCAGCCATTGTTAGACGCCTCTTTTATTCCCTCATAAGGAATTGTGCCTTTGGAGGATTATTTCGCTGGTGTCTTTGAGCCACCCGCGGTAAATTGTACACTTCTTTGGATCACGGACTACGTATGCAGGGGTTTTGTCACCTGCGATAGCCACCTCGCTTGTTACGTCCTGCAAGTGTATGTGTCACTTGCGACCTTCGCTTGACGTTGTTTTCCCCGCCTGAGGATTCTGCGGGAAGACGGTGCCGTCGATCCGTCCCGGCACTGTTGGAGGAACTATTGCCGTGATCCAAGAGCGTCATCACAACTGTTACGCTGCTCGTCTGTGGACCAAGGGTCCGTGAGGAGGAACGTAGGGAGGCATTACCCAGGTAAAGTTACGATCTTTTCATTATCGTTATGGATATGCCCAGTCCGTTTTCCTGGTGTTAATGATACTCCCTCTGATGCTGACGAATGTTCGTCCCCTCTCTGTCGTCTGATCCATGTATGGATAAGTACTGTTGAATTATTTCACAGATAGATAATACAGTGTTGGGTTTTTTTTACATGTATATATATATAAATTATGACTCTGCATAATTCTTTTGTGAAGATATCCAAGTGTTTATGCATTTAGTATGTGGCATGTGTATTTGTATGCCGCCTTGTGTTATGTTTCATTATTTGATATTTGGTTTAGCTTTAAACGTTTGTGTGTAGGTAGGTAATTTTAAGGTTTTCTGCCTTTTCATTTCTCCTATCTTCCTTATTCCTATCTGTTTAGTAATAGGGTAATGGTTTGTTGATATTTGTGGGCCCGGCTTAATATATGAGCCATACTTTTGATCTGTTTAGTTTTTCTATGTTAGGGTTAAGATTTTTAGATATAGGTCAACCTTGTGTATTTAGAGGACTCCGTATATTAGTCCTCCAGGTCATTTTTGTTTAATCATTGTTGTTTGTCTTAGGAGCTTTTTGTTACTCCTGGTGCAAGGTTGAATTTATTTAAGTGTATTGTAATAAATAGTGTTAGATTTTTCCAGTGTTTTTGTTCTGTCTTCCCTCAGTTCACCGTGTTACATAAATAATGTACTGCCTACGATTCCTTTAAAAAATCAAAGTTCAAAGAACCAGAACTACGGCCTACACAGGTCGTAACATATATATATATATATATATATATATATATATATATATATATATATATATATATATATATATATATATATATATATACATTATGTGTGTATATATACATTATATATGTATATACACACATTACAAATGCATTATTTATATATATATTCAATATATATATGTGTATAAATATTCAGTGTCGTTGTATCAAGGGAAGGGTG
>NC_090765.1:5490948-5498448 GCF_036898095.1 Palaemon carinicauda | reverse complement strand
TTAAACAATTTGAAGTGCAATATGACGTCATGATTTAATTTCAAGATCCATTGCTTTAATATCACTATAGACTCAGACTTCAGTCTCATGTCTTAATGACTTCAGCCTTGGTTCAATTGTTTCTGAAAGTCATTTAATGGATACTTGCGAGGTATCCTTCTGGATTTGAGTGTTTTTCTCTTTAGCAATTAAATTTTTTAACCTTCTTAAAGTTTTACCTCGTTGGTGAGCTTATAATTCACATATAGCCTATAAAAAAGAACACATCTCGAAATACAATTTTAACGTGAGACTGATTAAGATTGTTTATGCACTATTCAGTAGCTAGTGTTGCATTCTTGATATACGATTTTGATCTTTTAAATTGCTTTTTATCAGCCATTTTTAAAGAGGTTATCCGTACCGCTTCCCACTCTGTCCTCTAGTGTTCCTCATGATAAAATTAATGTATAATTCTACTAGGTGATATCTTGTCTTCAAACTGTGGACACCCAAGTTTAGAATTGTAAAACATTTTGTTCTCGAAAGACCGTTGTTTGCTTCACTTTGAGGGAAATAGTCTTTGGATGCGAAATCACATTGTAGGTTACTTGAATTTTATTCACTACTTTTACAGAAGGTAGCATTTTACCACTCAACTTGAACGGACAACGATTAAGCCTAAGTATTTAAATTTTAAAGATCAGGTCTCGGATTATCTTTATTCGATTGTCCTACGAAAGTGTCATCTCTCTAACCATCAAATACATCATATATTGATAGGAAAAAGTGGAAGGCATTACCGAACAATATTGTCCGAGCACTTTGGGAGTTCTCAAAAACAAGTAGTTACATGGCAAATTATTATTATTATTATTATTATTATTAATTGCTAAGCTAAAACCCTAGTTGACAATGCAGGATGCTATAAGCCTAGGGTCCCCACAAGGGCAAATAGCCCAGCGAGGAAAGGAAACAAGGAAAAATATATTTTCTGAACAGTAACCACATTAAAAAAAATCCTATATAAACTATAAATACTTTAACAAAACAAGAGGAAGAGAAATTAGATAGAATAGTGTGCTAACCTATTCAGCCAATAGGGGGTTATTTACAACGGGGTCGAGTGAGAACTTTTCTACTTTGACCACTATTCACAGAATAACCAGAACCTAATGGTATTGGAGGCAATTGTCCAACACCAACAGAAATCAAATGAGGGCACTACAACCAAATAGAATATATATATATATATATATATATATATATATATATATATATATATATATATATATATATATTTATATATATATATATATATATATATATATATATATATATATATATATATATTCAAAAGACGGCTGGCTAAAAATAATTAAAATTTAATCTGCAATCAAGAATAATACATAGAATATAAAAATACTTGCAGGCAAAGAAACATAGTCAATGAAAGGATATGGGTGGGGAGGATTCAATGTTCCTGCCCTACTTACCACCATTCTTTGAGATTGCACATCCCCCATAACTTGGGTCAAGCACTAATTCTAACTACATCATAAAGAGAGTCGGTAACTGCAGGTCTACACTCAAAAGAGATGGGATTGATGCATAACCATGTTTTCAAGGTCACTTTACCTATGTGTATATAATTTTAAAAGTAAAAGAGCTACCGCAAGGATCACTAAATTTGGCCCTTGTGGTTACCATGATGCCCATCAACAATGTTTGGAAACCGTTATGTTAATTTAACTATAGAAAAATTTTAAGAGATTATCCGCAAACTCCCATCCGTTAAGTTTGCAAACAGTGGGCAAATATTTAATATGGGACAAAGTCCCACTGCAGTCATGCTTCATAATTATATCAATTTTAACATGAAATAAACTAATGTGTCTACTACAACAAATTCAAGAAGGAATTGGTGACTTCAGCTTAGGCCAGATAATGACCCTTGTCATATGTTCGTAGCCTTTTGTGCAGGTATACCGGCAAAGCTTAAGTGAAGTAGATAAATGATTATCGCTTTGTAGTAGTTTCTATAAACCTATTTGTTTGCTAGTTTGTTTAAATATCTATTTAAAGTTTATTTAAATTTTCTTAAATTTATGAATTTTAATACATTTCAACACTGACCAATTATAAACAAAACATTTCTCGCAATTAGTTTGAGTTTTGATTATTGTAATTTAACTACATTCACTTCACTTGTGAGCTCATGACACCGATGCCAGATGTATGCTCCCTGAGACCTCATAATTTTTGCTCGTAAGAACAAATTTACACACACACACACACACACACACACACATATATATATATATATATATATATATATATATATATATATATATATATATATATATATATATATATATATATATATATATATATATAGGCTACATATGTATTAAAGTGATGCAGTCTCCATTTGGGCGATTTCATGAAATCTTAGATATCTCTACATAATTACATCCTTCAAGTCATAACACCGGGTAACACACATTAATGTTCATGTAACATATTTGCATTTTTCATGAAGTGATGGGTTGTAATATTCCAAAAATGCAACAAGTGTTACCATTCTGTCATTCCAGAGAATTAAAACAAAACTAAAAAGTCTTTACAAGAGCACTATTCTAAACAAAAACAAGGTCCACAATTACGAGTATTGCACTTTAGCCGTCAGTAGATTTATGCGGTTTTACTGATGCACCTTCTGGAAAGGCCGCGTCAGTATCTGACCGTGGAGCAGCCCGACACACATCCAATCACTTACACAGTCGAACTCATACTGGCGACTGGCGAGTTTCTTCTCTTTCATTCATTCGTCATATTACTCTTCAGCATGAGTTTCATCTCTACAATTTCTAAAATGTATGTATACAGAAGTACAGACACAGTCATATATATATATATATATATATATATATATATATATATATATATATATATATATATATATATATATATATATATATATATATATATATAGTGTGTGTGTGTGTTGTCTGCTTCTGTATACAATTGAATTTATTGGAGGATCATTCAGTAGAGAAAAAAAATTATTATACAAGTAGAATGGCGGGGTCATCTCGTTTCTAAGAAAGTCTTCCAGTGGTGAGGTTGCTAGAGGCACGCCATTTCCTTGACCCGAGCACATTCTGGTATAACTTTGAAAGTTGAGTTCAATTATAAGTTATAATCCTTACGCCTTTCTCCCTTTTAGCACTGGGAGGTGTTACCAGTCAGATTTTCAATAAACCTACACAGTTTATGTTAATTGACCTAATGTGCGATGGCGTCTTTTATTTTCAAGCAGACACCAATTAGTAGAAGCCAATGGCCAGATTTATCAATACTCAACTTTGATGCTTGATTTGTGGATCTTACTCAGATCACTCACATGTAACTGGGTGCCCATGTCTGCCTGCATAGATAGATAGAGACATAAGAACTAAACAAGAAGTGCGGCCGTAGCTAGTCCATTGCCGCATAAAGGCATCAGATGTCTTTATTCATGTTTCGGGTTTGGCCAGTTTTCTTCACTACTGTAAGTTGGCCAACGCGGACTGGTGATGGTGGGAGACTTTTGTTTAATCACTCATAGCATGTATGGGTGTTCCCTGACTATTACAACTTTACTGATCATGGCAATACACAAACCCTTTCGCCAGGTTAAGTTATCCTCACTAAGAAAGGGGTATGACATATAGGCCTACTGTACATAGCACACATACATATACATATTATGCTTAATGTGGATAACAGCCTGATGTGAACATTAGGCAGAAAATTGTCTAATATTGATATCAGGCAAGCAATTTGTACAATGTTTACAAATAATCAACATTAGGAAGAAAAAATGCTTGATGTTCACATTAAGGCGCTAAATTTTGGCTGATGTGAATACTACTGCCTAATGTTAACATTGTGCACATTGTTAGAGACTTATTATGTTAAAATATATTGCGGTAGATGAATAGTTTTATGAATTGCAATTTAACAATAAATATAAACAAAGTCAATGAAAGATCAAGGAAAGAGATAAAAGTCAATCAAAGATATCTCTGAGTTTAGTGGGATCCAGTTAGTCATTATTGCATGATCTGCCAAGGTGACCGGGCGAGTTGTATTAGAATTTTTTTTTCCACTTAGGCAGCTGCATGGTCCTGGTGTACAGTACATTTAGTGTTACATTGATATTTGGTATATCCTTACCCACCAGTGGCTGTTGCTGTTGCTGTTCTAGTTGATAGGCAGTAAGTAGGCCAGGTTAACCCTGGGCCAGGGCACCACCTACCCGTTGAGGTACTACCGCTATTGAGTTATTGAATCCATTGACTGGACAGACAGTACTACATTGGATCTCTCTCTCTCTCTCTCTCTCTCTCTCTCTCTCTCTCTCTCTCTCTCTCTCTCTCTCGTCACTGCTCATATTTACTTTGCCTATATATACACCGAATAGTCTGGCCTATTATTTACACATTCTCCTCTGTCCTCAAACATCTGGCAACACTAAGATTACCAAACAATTCATTCAAAGGATTGACTACTGCAAATTCTGCAATGCAATTGTTCAGTGGCTACTTCCTCTTGTAATGGTAAAAGAGAATCTTTAGCTATGGTAGACAGATATTCTAGGAGGAGGATACTCCAAAAGCACACCATTGTTCTCTAGTCTTGCCATAGCCTCTGTACCATGGTCTTCCACTGTCTTGGGTTTGAGTTCTCTTTGTTTGAGAGTACACTCGGACACACTACTCTATCTAGTTTCTCCTCCTGTTTTTTCTTAGTTTATGTATGATACGTCTAATTTAATGTTGTTAATATTCTTAAATATTTAATTTCAATTGTTCATTACTTCTCTTGTTTATTTATTCCCTTATTTCCTATCCTCGCTGGGCTATTTTTCCCTGCTGGAGCTCTTGGGCTTATAGCATTCTGTTTTTCTAATTAAGGTTGCACCTTAGCTTGTAATAATAATAATAATAATAATAACAACAATAATAATAATAATAATAATAATAATAATAATAATAATAATCAGGAATCTCTTGCACTTTTATCATAGGCTGTTTGATTAGACTAAGGGCAGCAGCTGTAAATTTCAGTACTAGACTTCCCTCCTGGCAACTTACAGTGTTCCTTGATGACGGCCACTAACAGATTTCAGGGATCTGTTGGACCATGAATAACGATCCACATCTGAGACCCCCAGTAGTACACTGACCAATGGACAATGGCCTAAGCAGGTGTCTGGTGCTGCATGTTGTCATCTGTGCTGCTGCCATAGTGTCTCCTTGATTAACCGAAGCACGGATCTTGTTGTAAATTTGGAACTACCGTTTCTGTATTTGCCAGTGCCTCTGCTTCTACCTCTGTCCCTGCTTCTGCCTCTGCCTCTTCCCCTGCTCATGTCAGCATTTTGAGCTTCTTTCAACTTCAGAAATGCCTCAAGGTTTTTCTAGGTAAAAATCTCATGAAAAGTTGTACATGGCAGGATAGATGATCCTAATCCAACCTGCAGATCTTGTCCAAATATAACTTTGAATGGGCTGTGGCCGGTTGTTTCATGATGGCTGATGAGAACTTGCCACTGAACAAACTAGAGGTCTACTGACCACTTCCTGCTGTTGTTTTCCTTCATACAAACGGTCAGTTTGTCCTGGATGACAGCGTTTAGACGTTCAATTGCGCCCTGGCTTTAAGGATGACGTGGATATTCAGTCAGTGGCTTATGCTCTGGCTAGAGCGCTGCAAGCTCAGTGATGATTGCATTAATGAACTCCCGTCCATTGTCTGACTGCAAATAGCAGGTGCTCCAAGTGTCAAAAATGGGTCTACGAAATTCGCTGCAACCTCTTCTGCTCTTTTAGTTGTAAATGGACGCAACACACAAAATTTGTTGAAGTTATCCCGGTTGGTTCTCCCTTGCTCCTCACCACTCACAAAAACTCTTAATGATAAACTAAAATAAACTGTGAGTCTTCATTCTAAATACCATTTCCTAATCCTAAAGTCTTGCTTAAAGTGGACATTATGCAAGTAATTTGCCTATTGTAAACATTGTGCAAATTGCTTGCATAAAGTTAACATTAGGCAATTATCCACATTGAGCATAACAAACTGTATATACAGTACATACATACATAAATACATATATACACTTATATACATATTCTTATGAAGCAGGTCTTCAGGAGAGTAGATTATTTTATCCACATATTTTATTTGTGTATTTAAGAGATGTATAGCCAGTTTGTAAGGTTGGTCCCACTTCTGTAGGATCAAGTTTATGTATGTAAATTACACAAGACTGCCATCATTCATGTAGTTGTAATTTCATTCAGTTCCATATATGCAAATTTACATTATTTTAAAGAATTTAATTTTTATTTGACGTAGTTTTGTTGAGAAGTCATGTAATCTTGTTAAAAGGTATGCTGTATGACACACACACGAGGTATAACCATGAGGGATTTCGCCATGTTTCCGCATGGATGGAAGAGACATGAAGGTTCTAGACTAGGTTTACTCTTTGTTTTAAACGTTACGAGAGGAGGTGGGCAGAGTTAGCCGAGTGTTCCCCTTACCACGCGAAGATAGTACCCTACTTCAACTACCAAGTTGGCAACTCTGGGGCCATAAAGCCCTGCCCCCACACTTCTAGATGATGAACTAGAAGTTGCTAGAATTAATTAGGTTGATATAAATAGGGGACTGGCAATGCATAACAGAGACAGAGAGATCCTGCCTAACACCCCGATAGTTCTGTGTTTTCGACAGTCCTCCTCACCAGCCTCTATCCAGCCACATAGTATTTTCCTCTGCGGTGTATATCCCGTATTGCATGTTAAAACCTTGGTGTTATTTTTTGTGCTGGATTAAAAGAAGCGCAGTGAATTTTTATGGAAGACATTTATATCGAAAAGTTTCCGTGTCTGGCCCTATGTGATTTGGAAGAGTGAAGTACATATATCTTTTGCTTAACCGTTCGGTAACCTTGTGTCAGCCCAAAGGACGTAAAGGTAATAATTACGTATATGCAAGTGTAATTATTGTTTATCTCTTATAGTGTTAACGTGTTAATTTTTTCATTAACTGTTAAATAAAATATTTTCATAAATTAATTTCTAGTGAAACAAGTGATTGTATTAATTATGAAGTGCTTTTTCTAAGGTCTAGTTCAGATTTAATTTAGAGTGATTTATTTTGGGTACTACTTTTGAATTGTTGTCATTTTTATAGAATAGATATTTACTTTTGTAAACTGTGTATTATTTTGATCACCAATACTTATTTCCGTGCTTTGCTCGTATCCCCCGACCAAGAACTGAAGTAAGATGTTGGTTTTAGAATAGTTCATGTTAAAAGTATAGTAATCACCCAGTTTCGTTTTTGAGTGTAACATAAAGAGACCTTTAAAATTTCAGTGTTCATATATATTAAAGTCTGGGAGTTGCGTATTATTCTCAGAGCTCGGAGTATTTCTCTTGTGTATCAGAATTATGTAATATA
>NC_090765.1:5453448-5485948 GCF_036898095.1 Palaemon carinicauda | reverse complement strand
CTAGCTGTCTATTAAATTCCCTATTTCTGATCTGAACCGAAATACACTGGGTTACAAGTAACTCAAAATACGAGCAAATCAGTGTACGAGCATGACATTTTAAATCAGTCTACGAGCATTGTATCAGTCTGCAAGAAATAATTTATCTCCATACTCATGTTTAGTGGAGAAATGCTTACGAGACTAGCATGCGCTGCACAGAAAACAAGTCTTGCAGAACCAACACACCACCCACCACCCACATTGTTCACAAGATTTTTTACACATCTTGTTTCCCCTTTGTTCACATTCACCCCTACCCCACTCAGACCTTAACTCTTACACTTTCTGCAGTACTCGTACCAGCATCACCTAACGTTATCTCAAGAACATTTTTGGCAGTGCGCTTTTATAAAATTGACTGTGTTCTTTATAAAATTGCAATTTATGAAGTTTATGTCAAGTTAACAGTGCTCAGTAAAGCATCTCTGGCCCCCAAGATGACCACAAAAGGAGGATGATAATCTTAAAGCCGAAATAAAGAACAGAAATTAGTGAGAAGCATGATCACGGTATGCATGTTCGAACCCTGGCGAAAATGTACAATTGTAGAACGTAGACGATTTGCAAAATCCTGAAGAATAAAGAAGAAATCAAAGCGATTGATGCTGCAAAAGGAGTGTATACTTTGACGAAACAATAGTCATGCAATGACTAAAAGATTAAAGGTGTTTCAGTTCCAGTTTCATCAGAATAGATTCTCACCAGAACATCAGCCGGATGAGCCCTACACCCCACTGTGGTGCCCAACCAAAGTAGTCTCCTCCCTATTAAACAGCTTAAACCCACGATCGAAGGCTGGGATCAATCTACCGCTTTGTGAATGCTAGACAAACAGAGTATTCAAAATAGTTTTGAGGTCTTGCTTCTCACATGGATCAATGATAAGTACGTAGCAAGAGATGCAACTGAAAAAATAATTTGCGAAAATGTTAAAATGCTGCCCCTTTGAGAAGTAATCCAGGTACACCAGGAAACCAAGAAAAAGGAAAATTTAAAGCAAACAGTGGCTAGTTTGAAAACTTTAAGAGAAGAACAGGCATCCATAGTGTTGTGTGACATGGGGAGGCTGCAAGCTCCAATGTAAATGCTGCAGAACCAATCGTGTCTAAATTAAAAAGGTTCGCAGACTCAAACATGGCGCTTTAAGTTTTTAATTGTAAAGAGTCTGGTCTGCTTTTGGAGAACACTTCCCGGGTGACCTTCACTACTACAGAAGTGAAAATAATTTCTGGCAAAAAGCCCATGATAGGCCGTCTAATCCTGCTATTTTATGCTAATGCCAGCGGAGATTGCATAATAAACCCTATTCTGGTATTACTCTGAGAATCCATGATCCATTTAAATACTACAAGGTGCAGAAGAAGCATCTCTGTGTCATGTGGAGGTCAAACAACAAGGCTTGGGTGACACGCATTTTGTTTGTCAAATGGGTCAATGAAGTTCTTGATCTTAAGGTCAAAAAGTACCTCACAGACAAGACCTTGCCGCTCCAAGCCTTATTACCTATAAACAATGCTCCTGCTTATCATCCAGCCACTGAAGACGACCTGATGGAGGAATTTAAGATCATCAAGATCAAGTTCCTGCCATCCAACACCACTCCAATTCTCCAACCTATGGCTCAACTGGTGCTCTCCAACTTAAAAACACTGTACACGACAGCAATGTTTCATTGATGAAGCCTGGTAAGGGGTCATAAAGAAAACCCTTAATTTTGTATGGAGGAAACTGGTACGATTGCAATGCAGGATGGGATTTTGAAGGTTCGAACCCATCCATGAGGAGGCAGGCGACGATGAAATTATGTTATGAGGCAAGAAAATAGTGTTGGGGGTGGATAGGGACAACAGCAGTGATCTGCTTGGGAAACAACGAACAGCTGACGACCGAGCTGTTGGAGTTGTAAAAGGAGCAGCAAAAGGAGGTACTGGAGGATATATCATCTAAGGATGAGAGAAGGACAGAGTGACAAACTTTTCCCTTAGAGCTAACTAAAGGGAATGTTAAAAATGTGGGAAACCCAAGAACATATTGTAGAAACACACCACCCAGATAAGGCTTCAGAAGGGTGCTCAACTAGTCTATTTATGGACAATAAAATGTCCTATCCATACAATTTTAAAGGAAAGACAAAAAGTCTTTTCCAGATAGTTCCTTGTCATAAGTGAACTAAAGTGTAAAAACATGTGTCAAAATAACTTGAATTAAGGGAATCAGTTGGTGATAGTAAACGCCGCTCAAAATAGAGAACCCTCCTCCTCTCTTTTCCTCATTCC
Source organism: Palaemon carinicauda (assembly GCF_036898095.1). NCBI lineage: Eukaryota > Metazoa > Arthropoda > Malacostraca > Decapoda > Palaemonidae > Palaemon > Palaemon carinicauda. The sequence goes on along the minus strand of NC_090765.1, from coordinate 5,483,630 downwards.
CCATCCCCCTTCAACATCCTCATCCCCCTTCCCATTCTTCCCCTCCTCCTCTTCTCTTGTCTCCAGTACGCCAACCATGACTCTCCTCAAAGGTCAAGTGCGAGTTAATTCATCAATATTTCATATTTCTTTTAACGACATACATTTCTATCCGTTTTTGATGTCATGAGTTATAATTTATTCACCAAGTAGTATTATAAACCTTTAAACATGAGTGTATATATGAATGATCGTGTGGAACCCATCGACTCAGTTCCTTTTGTTACAGCGACTTTTCTCGCAAACTGAAATTTAGTAAATATATAAACATCGATAGCTCAGATTGACTTTAGGAAGCCAAAAGAGAAGGTTATTTTGTTTATTACGACCTGTTCGTACTGTTAATAAGTTTCAAAATTTTATTTGGCAAGGCTCATGTTCTTACGGGTTATTTCAACTCTGCGAAAGAGAGAGAGAGAGAGAGAGAGAGAGAGAGAGAGAGAGAGAGAGAGAGAGAGAGAGAGAGAGAGAAAATGTTTGCCCTCCACTTACAATTCTCCAAACACATTATGTTGTCGTTATCAATGGCCTTGCAAGTCTACTATAATAGGATTGGATAGTACTCCATGTCCTTTCCTAAAATATTACATTATGTGTGTTTGTGTGTGTGTGTGTGTTTTAAATTTGAGTTTGTATAGTCCTCACTTTCCCAGTCATGTTGAAAGAAGAGGCCAGAGTTCTCTCTCTCGCATTGCATGGGTGAGCGTGTATTCCTAGGAAATTATAATGGTGCCTTGGAAACCGGTCTTTTTCCTGTTTTGTCTGAGAGGTTGCTTGATGCAAGGCGACTAGTCTTCTGGGAAGCATCCATTTGGACTTATGAATACTTAAAATTTCCAGAAATGTTTTCATTTGTTTAATTTTTCATTTAACATATTTCTATTGTGCTCGACAACTGAATTATTTCACAAATTGTATCAGGTAGGCCTACGCAGTCTTTCTAGTTAGTTGTCTTTTTTAATTTTTCCTCTGAATCAAATATTTGTATATAGATTTATTTTCGTTTAACTTAGTATAGACTGTGATCCACGTGTTCTAAATTAAGTTAATCGTCTTAATCTTTAAGTTCCCTTTAATTTCCTATTATTAGTGAAATATACGGTTATGACAATTTCTTCCTTATTCCAAGCGCACACTTCTAGTGCTCATTTTAATTAATGTAAGATCAAAGGATTATCAATTCAATCGTTTGTTAAATGGTGAATTGCTCAAGTGAATAGGCCCAAAATCTACTTTAGACTTTGTAGAGGCAGAGGCCTACTATACGCGAGGGCAATGTTCACGTGCACTTAAATATATACAGTACGGTCAGCGGTCATACCTCGTGTTAATCCGTGCGTTGCATACGGACCATTGTTTTGCTGTTGGACCCATGACAACCACTTTCCCTTATTCGAACGACCCTCGAGCTCAGTTACAACCTCCTCTTTCTCTGGTGCTTCTGACAAAGCCTTGACCCCTGACGTAAGAACGCGTCTGACCCAACCAATCACCACCTTTCATATTCGGCACTCTTTCACATGCTGTCAAGAACACGAAAATCCACATTTGTGACTAATTTTCTTTCCGGCCGGTGCTGCGTAACTTCTAGAAAACTTTGTAAATGTTTTTGCAAATATTTGTTTTCGCAAAACCAATTTAACGTTTCAAATTGCATTGTATTTTTATTTTTCTATTTATTTTCGTTGTAAGTCTTTTGGTGATCCAATGTTCATAATCGCAACATTGGATGACAGAATGTGATGATAACCAGCATGACAAAATTGTAGATGACACAGAAAAATCATGATAAGGATTGTGAGTGAACAGTAATAACATCGAAAATTTTGCCAAGATTTTTTTTTTTTACCTGAACCACGTATATCCTTATATTTGCGTTCTGTTTATTTTTACAATTAATTCTTCGCATTAATTTAATGAAGACATACTTATTCTTGAGCTTAGTAATAGATTTGTGAGGAATTGCCTGTCTCCTATTCTTCTTCCATCCTTTGACAATGTTATCCCAAACCAGAATATTGTCATGAGATCTTTGTAACTCGAGTAACGGTGCAGCAGATTATCAAGATATCCTTGATCAAAATTACATATCTTCAGCCTTTTCCCGATACCTAGTCCGCTGTGCTTCAATGCCAGTTCTTTGAGGCTCTATGAAATAGTCGTTGAACGGTATATTAAAGAATGATAGTTAGACTTTTTCTCGTTTCGCTATGTAACTGCCTGCAAGTGTAAAGCGCCCATATACGTAGGTGCAGTGTTTGTTAATCTTTCCCATATATGTTTTGTAGAAATTTCGATAAAAATTCCGTGTCTTACAGGTATCCTAATGTTTTTTTGTTTTGTTTTCTTTTGTGCAGGTTTCATAAAAGAATGTAGATGGGGGCATGCTATATCTAAAGTTTGCGTAGATGTCTGCATAATGTTACTTTTATCCATTTATATATGAGCAATAATATATATATATATATATATATATATATATATATATATATATATATGTGTGTGTGTGTGTGTGTGTGTGTGTGTGTGTGTATATATATATATATATATATATGTACATATGTACATATGTATGTATATATATATATATATATATATATATATATATATATATGTACATATGTATATATATATATATATATGAGCAATAATATATATATATATATATATATATATATATATATATATATATATATATATATATATGTGTGTGTGTGTGTGTGTATATATATATATATATATATATATATATATATATATATATATATATATATATATATATATATATATATATATGTACATATGTATATATATATATATATATATATATATATATATATATATATATATATATATATATATATATATAAATAAGGGATATTTTGTAATAACATCTGGAAGGAGGGTTGAGGTAAACTCATCTATGTAACAAAAATTAAAAAGAATGAACGATATCTATTCGATTACTTTTGTAATAATCACTGTATTCTAAACTTTTCTTTAAGACAGATTTGTATGTTAAGTTTTTATCAAGTCGGAGGAACTTGGGGAGACTTGGAGAAAGGTTTTTATTATTATTAATTTTCTTGTATTAGACAAAATGATTATGAGCAGAATGTTAGTGGAAAGCGAAGATATGAAAAAGGGGGTTTACATACATACATGCATACATATATACCCTTTTGGCCAGGTACGTGCTCTGCAAATATGCAGGCCAAATAAAGATCGGGTGTAAAGAAAGGACGAAACAAGTATATCACGCACTTATCAAATTTCAGCCCTAACCAAGAAATTAAGAATTGTCAAAACAAAGTTAAAATAAACTAGATCTGAAAAGAATTTCATTTACCAAATTTCAACAAGACATCAGAAGATTAATCTTAGAGAGAATGCTACTATACGCTATTAAAAAAAAAAAAAAAAAAAAAAAAAAAAAAAAACCTGGATATTAATACAAACAGTATCGTCGAAGGCATCTTAACGTGAAGGGAAATTATGAATGGCGATTTGGAAAATTCCCCCAACATCTAGACGTGCCTATTGCAAATAATCAAGATCCTGGAGGAGGCGAGGGCCAAGAAGTATGTCGATTCGGGAGAAATTCCCTTCCCACAAGATCAGAGTAAAGCTGGTAATATTAATCTGGGTATATATTTATATATCTCTTGTTAGAATTTATAAAACTTTAACCTTATAATTCATATTTCTACCAAGACAAATACTTGTTTCTTTTTAGAACAAATCGACCAATAGTAACTTTGCTTGGTGTCATTAAACTACCTTTTCCGCAGACATGCCCTAAGATACAATGATATACTTATCACACCGAAGTTATAGCAGATTCATTCCAAAAAATGTTGTCTCGGAGGGACGAACGCGTAGTCAAGTTCTCACTCATCACTAAAATTTTTGCCGGGCCGGCTATACTGTGTTAAACTGGGACTGTTCCGTGACTTAAGCCCCCCTGACACTTGCACGCATTCGTGGCACGCACTGGCACGCATTGATGCGCGAACTCGCGTGAACGAGCCGTGAAAATGTCGTGAACAGTGCGGAAACTCGCGTGCCAGAGCGCACCAATGCGTGCCATGCGGGCCCAAAACTTTGAAATGTTTAGTTTGTGGCACGCATTGGCACGCACTAAATGGCCGTGAACGATGCGCCAACTGGAGTGAACTGGAGTGAACAGTGAGGGAACTGGCGTGAACTGGAGTGAACTGGAGTGAACGATGCGGGAAGTGGCGTGCACTTTATAATGAAGAGAAACAAAAAGGAAACGAAAATATTAATGAAAAGGAAAGAAAAATAAACCTAGTAAATTTTTACATTTGCTGTTTTAATGTGAAAAAAAAATGATATCTTATTTCAAACTATTTCTATAACTTTATAATGAAGAGAAACAAAAAGGAAACGAAAAAATTAATGAAAAGGAAAGAAAAATAAACCTAATAAATTTTTATATTTGCTGTTTTAATGTGAAACAAAATTATATCTTAAAAATTCAAACTATTTCTATAACTTTATAATGAAGAGAAACAAAAAGGAAACGAAAAAATTAATGAAAAGGAAAGAAAAATAAGCCTAATAAATTTTCATATTTGCTGTTTTAATGTGAAAAAAAATTATATCTTATTTCAAACTATTTTTATAACTATAATGAAGAGAAACAAAAAGGAAACGAAAAAATTAATGAAAAGGAAAGAAAAATAAACCTAATAAATTTTTATATTTGCTGTTTTAATGTGAAAAAAAGATTATATCTTATTTCAAACTATTTTTATAACTTTATAATGAAGAGAAACAAAAGGGAAACGAAAAAATTAATGAAAAGGAAAGAAAAATAAACCCAAGAAATGTTTAAGTTTGCTGTTTGAATGTAAAAATAAAATGATGTTTTATTTCATCAACATACTTATTCTTCTTTATTACCTTAAAATGAAGGGCAAAACAAATTTTTTCTGTTTGCAGTTTTAATGTAAAAATAAAATGATTTCTTATTTCAACACACTTTTTTCTCTATTACCTTAAAATCAACAGCCTAAAAACTTTTCATGTTTGCTGCTTTTAATGTTAAAATAAAATGCTTTCTTAATACTTGTACATATTTCATGTCTGCTATTTATATGTAAATCAAATGCTTTTTTATTGAAACTAAAATAAAGGGCAACAAAAAATACAAACGAAAAAAGATACGTTTCTTCTCCTCAATGCAGTGGTGTCTCTGACAGAAAGCATTGTTGTCTCTTCCGAACCCAATCCAAGAATGTCCTCGGGTTGGAGAAGCCCCGTTTTTATATGGAGTGGCCAATTCGTGAACTGGCGTGAACTGGCGTGACCAATGCGGAAACGATGCGGAATGATGAGTGAACTCGCGTGAACGTGTCGTGAACGATGCGCGAACTACGCGTGCCAATTCGTGCCATCGCGTGAACGTCGCGTGAACGATGCGCGAACTGGAGTGAACTGGTCGTGAACAGTGCGCGAAAAACACCAGTGCGTGCCAAAAAGTGGCACGCACTGGCGCGCATCAATGCGTGCCAGTGCGTGGCAAAAATGCGCGCAAGTGTCAGGGGGGCTTTAGTTCCAACGTGCTTCTTTGAAAGGCATATACTGCGCACACGAGAACTTACCTCCTATTTGACAATTATTACTTTGAAGTACAGTAATTATGCATTTTATAAATTTCATTATTTAATTTCTTTGTTGATGCCTCGTAGGATTTTTATACAGGAGAGGGGGTTCCCAGCCCCCTCGTCCCGTCCCTTTTAGAGAGTAGAGAGTAGAGGTCCCCTTTTTTGTTTTGTTTCATTTGTTGATGTCGGCTACCCCCCAAAATTGGGGGAAGTGCCTTTGGTATATGTATGTATGTATTATTTAATTTCATTAACTATCTATCATGAACAATACTAGTCGTTTTACTAGGTAGTATTATTACAGTTTTTAATTAAGTTAGAATTGATAAATTTTCAGATGTAACTACCGAACGGTTAATTTACATAGTCTGACATAAATGATATATTTCCTCGTTCTGAAGTTCCTTATTTTAACAAGAGTTTGCCACTATCATAATTATAATCTAAAGTTATTTGAATAAAACTCTAGTTTTGGTATAGATCCAATAACACTAATTTTTAAATCTGTAGGGATGTACTCTTTTCTTGTTAGTTTGCTTACATGGACTGTTTGTTGGTTCCTAAATCGCGTAAAAGGCCCGCGAATAAACAGAATCTCTTAGATAAACCATTCCGCCATACACAAGTCCTTCCCAATATAAATTTTCTGAAGAAGTCTTGAGGACTTATTTTTTGGTAGTAATTTTTTTTACCTGGAACGCGTATATCTTTTTATTTGTGTTTTGTTTAGTTTTTTTTAATTAAGTCTTCTTTCAGTAATTTAAGATAAATCCATATACTAATATTCTTGCATTTTTCAATAGTTTTATGAGGAATTATCTCATATTTTTCCTTAATGCTTTGGCCCTTTTACGTAATGGCCACTTTAGCTAACTGGGTCTTTCAAAGAAGAAGCGTCAGATATACATAAATTGAAAGTAAACTTTTAATAGAAATTGTCACCATAGATCTTGGGGTCAGAAAAAAAAAAAAAAACACACTTGACTAATCTAGCCTCAATAATTCTGTTTAAACCCTGAAGCATCTCATCATATTAGGTTGAAACTTTAATGGTCAAGCAACAGTGGTTATATTTTCTTAGTTTTGTACAAGTTATATTCTTTTTTCTTCCAGTATTACTCGTTTTTTTTCCTATTAACTAATATGAAACTACAGACAGAATTAGACAGATCCTGGGATTGTTCAAGAACAATCACTCTCTACATAAATAACTTCCCGTTATAAAGTCAACATTCCTCGTCTGTCTATAGGCTAGTAGCTTTAACCCGCAGTGCTGCGATGTGCATATTTACAAGTTTTGGAAAGGCTGATATTCTACTTCATTGCATCAGGTTCTCTGTTCTCATTTATTCTGACTCTGTTCACAAATGGTGTATTTTATATGGCAAATCTACTTTTATAGGTGGCAAGTCTATTCAATTCCAATTGTGCTTTGAAATAAATAATCTTAGATTTTTTGCCAACGGAAATGTCATGTTCTGCCAAAATTCGCTTAGATGGTTTATGATATATGGTGCTGTTATTCGTTATCTTTATAAATGGCATAACTTATTTTACTTATTGTTAGTGCTTCTACTTAGTTTTCACAATTACCTCTTTTACAATAATCATAACATTTCTTACGCTTTGGGTATCGCTCTTTCGAAGGTTATTCGTTTGTTATTACTTCCATTATGAATAACTAAGTAATTATGTACCTCGATTGACGTTAGAATATCTGATCATAATGTACGAGTTATCATTCGGTTAATCCTCTCCTCGTTTTTAAATTTCTCTTCATCATCACAGAGTCTCGTGGACGAGAAATTCAGCAAAAAGAAAAATAATTGAAATGATCCTGGACATTAGCAATTTCTCTCTCTCTCTCTCTCTCTCTATCTCTCCCCCATCTCTCTCTCTCTCTCTCTCTCTCTCTCTCTCTCTCTCTCTCTCTCTCTCTCTCTCTCTCTCTCTCTCTCTCTCTTATATATATATATATATATATATATATATATATATATATATATATATATATATATATATATATATATATATATATATATATATATATATATGTATATCTGTGTGTGTATGTATATAAAATGTGTGTATGTGTTTGCTTGTGCTCATTTATGTAAGCATGGTATGCAAATACTTGAACATCTTTATAAAGAATTTTTACATAGTTCTGAAAGAGTTGACGCTAAATAAACCAGACTGTAATAGAATTCTTTTGATGAACGTCGCTCTTTTCAAATCGTGATTATGAAATGGAAGAATCATCTAACGCAAATATTAATTTGAAAGTTGTTCAAGCAAAAACTCGTGAAGTAATACCTTCTTATCATAAATTTTCCTCTTGAATGATCTTTTAATCAATGTTTGTGCTTCCTTATATGCCTCATATTTTCTCAGGTCATTTCCAGATCTCTATAGAATTATGTGGACCAAGCAAAAGATGGTTAGATTTTTTAATAAATCCAAAAGTTGAGGAAAATCCACATTTTTAGGTTAGTGAAATTGGTAAAACATATTGATAGATATCAATAAAATATTCGAGAAGAATTTTTTTAACATGATCGTTAATTTTTATCTAATTTCTTAGAGGAGGGGTAGGCATTTGGTTAAATAATGAATACATTTTGAGATATATAAAGATTTGGAGAATTCTGCAGCATCAATGTTTCTTGCACGTTTGACTAACTATCAGAATAAATATGGGTGTATTTGCATGAAACTGCTGTAGGACGTAGTCGAGTGGAACATTGATAAGGAAGAGTTGCTTAGATATCGGGATGAATTGCGTTAAAAGGCAGTCAATGATTACGTGTGAGTTTGTGTTGGTTGAGGGTTGCATTCTTGTAGTGCTTTCTAGTTTTCAGTGAAGTAATGCTTTTTGAATAACTCTAGTACAAATATGCATAATTTGAGTACACACACACACACACACACACACACACACACACACACACACACACACACACACACACACATATATATATATATATATATATATATATATATATATATATATATATATATATGTGTGTGTGTGTGTGTGTGTGTGTGTGTTTTTATACCTACCTACCTACCTATCTATCTATCTATATATATATAAACATATATATATATATATATATATATATATATATATATATATATATATATATATATATATATATATATATATATATATATATATATATGTGAGTGTATGTGTGTGTGAAATATATGATACTTTAATTTCTAGCCAAATACATGAACCATATATTTTCCCCACTCATTATCTTGTGTTCTAGGCATTTCTGTCCTTGATTATTGGGGCAAACCACTCTTCACGAGTTTTTGGACCCGTGGTTTTTTGGGAGGGAAATGTCATAAACGAGTGATTGACAGCTATAATAATGGTCAGAAATGCAAAATAAGCCCAAGATAAAAGTTGAAAAAATATATGGTTCACGTAAATGGCTGAAAACCGGCCAAACATTATTATTTAACACTTTTGAGATTTGCAAAAGGGTACAGAACATAACAAGCCCACCTAACCTAACCTAGTAGTTCCCAGGTCACAACCCGTAGCCGGGGGCTTGACCCCCTTCCCAGGTCACAGCCCCTAGCCAGGAGCAAGCCCCCAGACCCCCTTCCCAGGTCACAACCCCTAGCCGGGGGCCAAGCCCCAGGATCCCCTTCCCAGGTCACAATCGTTAGCCGGATCACACTTCCCCAGGTCACAAACTGAAAGTAAGTCACAAATAAATCCTTACATTATGCTAGAGTAAATTACAAATAAATCCGGTTTTATTGTAGTGTATTACAGGGCAATGTAACCTAGGAAAACAACTACTTTTTCTTATAGAAAAAATTACGCTCTCTTCGAAAATGACACTCGTTCCCGTCGCAAATGAATAGTTTCAGAAATATATATACATTATATCCTACAATAATGGGGGACCCCCAGTGGGAACTCGGGTTTTTGGGTGGGGAAAACGATATATAATCGTAAAACAAGCCTTTTCTTCTCTATACATTATCTTCTTGAATGTATTATAGCACCCGTACGTACGTACGTTCGTGCATACCCGTTTTCGACCTGCGCAAAAATCCCTCCCTCATCGCAGAAGCTTTTCCCCCTCCAATTACTCGTTTTATTATCGAATACCTTTTAAAATCATCTCATTTTATATTCCCATTCAATATTATTTATCATACATTCCATTTTATCTTCCTATATTGGGTTTATTTCTTTTGTTATTTCCTTTTCACTCCCGGGTTTCACATATATACTTGCTCTGGACTAGTTTCCCTATCCAGTTCATTCATGGTAAAATCATCTCATTTTATATTCCCATTCAATATTATTTATCATACATTCCATTTTATCTTCCTATATTGTTTTTATTTCTTTTGTTATTTCCTTTTCACTCTCCAGTTTCACATAAATACTTTCTCTGGACTAGTTTCCCTATTTAGTTCATTCTAGACTCCGTTGTTTTTCCCTTAACCAATCACGAACCGATACGTATTCAAAGTTTACACAAGGGGGTTGTCAACTGATATTTCCCTACCCCCCTTCCTTTATCTCTTTGAGTGGTCTGTTCATACCCCTTCCACCAAATCCTTTTCCCTTGAAACCTTTGTCCTAGTAAGGTGTCCGTCATTTAAAGTGAGATTTATTTTTTCGTATTTTGCGATGGAGGAAGTTATAGAAACTTGTAACGGCTGCAGTATTCCGTACCTAAAAGCATTTGCTAAATTCCATAGTGATTTTTATGATTCTTCAACCAATGTTGATGATTTCCTGAAAGCACACAACGTAATTCCTCAACCCTTACAGTGCCCCAAGTGCCGTTTTCTCCTATCTTAAAGGAAAGTCATTCACGTGTGTTATTGTAATACTGAAACCAACATACCTAAAACCAAAAAGAAACATTGTTGTGGTTATACCGTTACTTCTTATAAAGGTACATTTTTGGGAAAAAGTTGTCTACCCCCATGGAAGATATTAATTGCAAACCACTTTTTACATAAACATTGGCCCCACAACCATCCTCATCCTAGTCATAGGAGTTAAGTCGTCAGTCTCACCCTCCCGTGACCCGCAAGTTTCGACGTCTTTTTCATTATATGTGTTTTGTGACCGGGGAACTCCTAGGTTAGGTTAGGTGGGTTTGTTAGGTTCTGTGCCCTTTTTGTAGTTTTTATATATTGTGTAAAACTTATATAGAAAAATTATTTAAAATATGTATGGAAATAACTAACATCACTATCACTAGTAATGTCACCGTACCGTTGGTAACTCTGTGTATCATTCGCAACATGGAGAATTTTACCGTTCTCAGTAAATACCTGAGGTTTGTGACCTGTCATACTACTAGGTTAGGTTAGGTGGGTTTGTTAGGTTCGGTGCCCTTTTTGTATTTTTTATATACTGTATTGAGTAAAACTTATATGGAAAAATTATTCAAAATACGTATGGAAATATCTAACATTGCTATCGTTAGTAATGTCATCGTGCCGTTGGTAACTCTGTGTACCATACGTCTACGTTGGTAACACTGTGTATCATTGGTAACATTGCTAATGTTATCGTTCGCAGTACATTCGTTAAGGGAAGTGACACTCTTGAACAAGTGCTTATATTTAAATATTTTAACACAACATATATGACAACAGTAATTATATTTAACCATTTTAACAGAAAATATATGTTTTCCTGTAGGAAATAACGTGATTTAACCTGTTTTCACCTTCATTTCATCCGTAATAACAGCAACCAATTCGGCAACTTAAAGTTAGTCGAATTGGTTGATCTGTTTGTTTGCGGTTGAAATGAAGGTCACATTCGGTTAAATCACGTTATGTACTATAGGAAAACATAAATTTTCTGTTCGAAATCAAACCCTGTCATACAATACAAATTTACCAAACTACAAAAAGGTCACAGAACCAAAAAAACCCACCTAACCTAATCTAGGAGTTCCCCGGTCACAAAACACATACAATGACTATAGAGTCCTTTCAATGACGTCACTGGGAATTGCCGGCGGCCATACTGGAGGACATACAAAGTGAAAACATGGCAGCTTCTACAGCGAATATGGACAATGAGAGCGATTTTGTCAAACAATTGTCGGGTGATGATAAGCGTTTTTACAAGCATAAACTCGATCTAATTGATGGCCTAGATCCATACCAGATGCAGAATTCATTCAGTCAAAATATTGAGGATTTTCCCAGTATTTCATACATTGATATGGTGAACTACTTGGTACTGTCGGCCAACCCAGAACATGAGTGGGCATACATTTCCATTGAATAATCTGCTTCCAGAATTTGTTGTTTTTCCCTTTAATGCTTTCAAGTCCAAAATTAGATAAACACTGGGCCAATGAAGAGAGTGTTATAATTATAAAGCTAATATTGATCATTTAGCCTAACCTTGTGTATTATAATTTTTGATTGTCAAAATGTATGTAAAAGTTTTGCATTATAATGTCAAATCTTTATCAGTTCATGCCTAACCATTGTGTTTGTGTTTGGTTACAAATGCTATAATTTCTTATATACATATAAACACATGATGGACAAACTCTATTGTAATGCTCTTGGATGATCGTTTTGCCTCCTTGCAATTCAATGCGCAAGTTTAATTATTTTTTCAATGTTTCATATATAAGCTGAAGACCCATTCGGGTTAAACCAGCTTTCAGATATTATTATTTATAATCAATGTTTATTCATCATATAGGCCTGTATGTCTGCACAATTTAATACACAAATTAAAATAAATATAAATATACACTTAATTATATATAGACATGAGCACCTTGACGAAATAGAGACCTAGGTAAGTAGCCTTTGTTAATATAGCCAATATGGGCGCTTTTAATTTTTGTTTAGAAAATCTGAGATGCCCCTTTGATGTTTAAAAATTGAGATGCCCCCTCCCCCACACACACACTTAACACTGAACTGACGATGATACTTGTGAAGTCACCTATGCGATCGGATATAGCATGTTTACACAGGAATAATGATACTTTTATGGCCTAGCTGAGACTGACCTGATATGAAATGATCAGAACAAATACATGCGTAGGGTAGTGAGGATTCACGTAGATCAGCCCGTGATAATCTGGTCAACCACAAGTCACGTCTGCGCTTGGATAATTCCTCTGTATCTTTGTCCTGATTCTGAATAACTGCCAGTATGCGGTAGAAACTCTTGTCATCTCTTCGTCCTCGATTCCCACAGCCAACAATAGCGAAAAAACTGGGCATTGTGTGAATGTGAATGTGATGAAATGGCTAAATATTCACCATAGCTATTCACTGAACGCGTCTTCGTTTGTCCTCCAAGATGGCGGACCGGAAGTTTGATGACGTGTATTGAAAGGACTCTATTGAGGAATGACTTACCTTTATGAAAAAGACGTCGAAACTTGCGGGTCACGGGAGGGTGAGACTGACGGTTTGACTCCTATGACTAGGATGAGGATGGTTGTGGGGCCAATGTTTATGTAAAAAGTGGTTTGCAAATAATATTATCTTCCATGGGGGTAGACGACTTTTTCCCAAAAATGTACATTTATAAGAAGTAACAGTATATCCACAACAACGTTTCTTTTTGGTTTTAGCCTTTTAGGTATGTTGGTTTCGGTATTACAATAAAACACGTGAATGACTTTCCTGTAAGATAGGAGAAAACGGCACTTGGGGCACTGTAAGGGTTGAGGAATTACGTTGTGTGCTTTCAGGAAATCATCAACATTGGTTGAAGAATCATAAAAATAACCATGGAATTTAGCAAATGCTTTTAGGTACGGAATACTGCAGCCGTTACAAGTTTCTATAACTTCCTCCATCGCAAAATACGAAAAAATAAGGTAAATTACAATACAAATTTATAATAAATCCTTCCATTATGGAAAAGTAAATCACAAATAATTCCTTACCTTATTATTGACACCGTCGTCTTTTGTTCTTGGCAATCTTTAGAAAAGCTTTGCAGTAGAAAATGTGCTGCCCTTCCCTGATAATTAAGTCAGAATCGGACCTTTGAGTCATTATTTCGCTGATATTTTTTAATTTCACATGAGTAACAATAGCTTTACACTGAACGGAGAGCATTCCCATCATAATCAATTGCCGACATAAAAGAAATTACACTAAATATTGCAGTAGATTAATGTGCTTCCCTTAAGTTTCCTCTGGGAGATGTCTTTAAGAGATGGTGGTTAAGTGGAAACTGAACACGAAGGTGGGAAAATATGGCTGTTGTAGAACAACATCCAGGAACTTAGGAAGAAGTACTTGTAAGCTGTTAATTGGTTAAAAAAAAAATCCACCTGACAAATACTTCATTGTAAATTCACAGAAAGCTCCCCAAACCATGGGAATAAACGCATGCGCAATAAGTCCCATTCAGTCTCTCGGATGTAAACAATGGACTTGAGAGTGAAAAACATAATTCACATTTTAATAGACTGATGTGTAAATTATTATATGATGCCCCAGTCCCTATTAAGCATAAAGAGTAAAATACTAAACTAACCAGCACTCGTCCATTTCTTATAGCTAATTTCAGTGTCGCTAGAATTTAGAGAATCTCACACACACACAATATATATATATATATATATATATATATATATATATATATATGTATGTATATATATATATATATATATATATATATATATATATATATATATATATATATATATATATATATATATATATATATGAGAGAGACTGGTAGATATGTGTTGAACAAGAGATGGTAATAAGTGCTAGCTTTTTTAAAAAGAAAGATAAAAATAAGTATACATGGGTAAGAGTGGCAAATGGAAGAGTAGTAGAAAGGGCATTAATGGATTATGTGTTGATAACTAAAAGAATGTTTGAAAGATTGAAAGACGTTTTAGAGGAGGAGTGGAAGTTAGCAAAAGAAAATTTTGTTGGGATTGCAAGTGATGTATGTGGCAAGAAGGTTATTGGAGGCAGTATGAGGAAGGGCAGTGAATGGTAGAATGAAGGAGTGAAGGTAAAAGTGGAAGAAAAAAACAGGGCTTTTGAAGAATGGCTGCAGAGTAATAGTATAGAGAAGTATGAAAAATATAGAGAGAAAAATGTGGAAGTAAAGCGCAAGGTACGTAAGGCAAAGAGGGCAGCTGACCTGAGGTGGGGTCAGGGACTGGGTCAGTCATATGAAGAGAATAAGAAGTTTTGGAAAGAAGTGAAGAGAGTAAGGAAGGCTGGCGCAAGAATTGAAGAGACAGTGAAAGATGGAAATGGAAGGTTGTTAAAAGGAGAGGAGGCAAGGAAAAGGTGGGCGGAATATTTTGAAAGTTTGCTGAATGTTGAGGATAATAGGGAGGCAGATATAATTGCTGTTCCAGGTGTTGAGGTGCCAGTGATGGGAGATGAGAATGAGAGAGAGATTACAATAGAGGAAGTGAGGAGAGCACTAGATGAAACGAGAGTAGGAAAAACATCTGGTATGGATGGTGTGAAAGCTGAGATGTTGAAGGAAGGGGGTGTGACTGTACTTGAATGGTTGGTGAGATTGTTTAATATGTGTTTTGCGTTGTCAATGGTACCAGTAGATTGGGTTTGTGCATGTATTATACCACTATATAAGGGTAAGGGAGATGTGCATGAGTGTTGTAATTCAAGAGGTATTAGTTTGTTGAGTGTAGTTGGAAAAGTGTATGGTAGAGTAATGATTAATAGGATTAAGGATAAAACAGAGAATGCAATCTTGGAAGTACAGGGTGGTTTTAGAAGAGGTACAGGTTGTATGAATCAGATTTTTACAGTTAGGCAGATATGCGAGAAATATTTAGCAAAAGGTAAGGAGGTGTATGTTGCGTTTATGGATCTGGAGAAAGCATATGATAGAGTTGATAGGGAAGCAATGTGGAATGTGATGAGGTTATATGGAGTTGGTGGAAGGTTGTTGCAAGCAGTGAAAAGTTTCTACAAAGGTACTAAAGCATGTGTTAGAATAGGAAATGAAGTGAGTGATTGGTTTCCGGTGAGAGTGGGGCTGAGACAGGGATGTGTGATGTCGCCGTGGTTGTTTAACTTGTATGTTGATGGAATGGTGAGAGAGGTGAATGCTCGAGTGCTTGGACGAGGATTAAAACTGGTAGGCGAGAATGATCATGAATGGGAAGTAAATCAGTTGTTGTTTGCGGATGATACTGTACTGGTAGCAGACACAGAAGAAAAGCTTGACCGACTAGTGACAGAATTTGGAAGGGTGTGTGAGAGAAGGAAGTTGAGAGTTAATGTGGGTAAGAGTAAGGTTTTGAGATGTACGAGAAGGGAAGGTGGTGCAAGGTTGAATGTCATGTTGAATGGAGAGTTACTTGAGGAGGTGGATCAGTTTAAGTACTTGGGGTCTGTTGTTGCAGAAAATGGTGGAGTGGAAGCAGATGTACGTCGGAGAGTGAATGAAGGTTGCAAAGTGTTGGGGGCAGTTAAGGGAGTAGTAAAAAATAGAGGGTTGGGCATGAATGTAAAGAGAGTTCTATATGAGAAAGTGATTGTACCAACTGTGATGTATGGATCGGAGTTGTGGGGAATGAAAGTGATGGAGAGACAGAAATTGAATGTGTTTGAGATGAAGTGTCTAAGAAGTATGGCTGGTGTATCTCGAGTAGATAGGGTTAGGAACGAAGTGGTGAGGGTGAGAACGGGTGTAAGAAATGAGTTAGCGGCTAGAGTGGATATGAATGTGTTGAGGTGGTTTGGCCATGTTGAGAGAATGGAAAATGGCTGTCTGCTAAAGAAGGTGATGAATGCAAGAGTTGATGGGAGAAGTGCAAGAGGAAGGCCAAGGTTTGGGTGGATGGATGGTGTGAAGAAAGCTCTGGGTGATAGGAGGATAGATGTGAGAGAGGCAAGAGAGTGTGCTAGAAATAGGAATGAATGGCGAGCGATTGTGACGCAGTTCCAGTAGGCCCTGCTGCTTCCTCCGGTGCCTTAGATGACCGCGCGGAGGTAGCAGCAGTAGGGGATTCAGCATTATGAAGCTTCATCTGTGGTGGATAATGTGGGAAGTTGGGCTGTGGCACCATAGCAGTACCAGCTGAACTCGGCTGAGTCCCTGGTTAGGCTGAAGGAACGTAGAGAGTAGAGGTCCCCTTTTTGTTTTGTTTCATTGTTGATGTCTACCCCCCAAAATTGGGGGAAGTGCCTTTGGTATATGTATGTATGTATATATATATATATATATATATATATATATATATATATATATATATATATATATATATATTGTATGTCTACATATATGTGTGTGTATGCGTATTACCTTTATCATTTGAAGTACTGTACTAAAAATGAGCGTTTTGTGAAATATATCGTTACCCTTATCATCATTACAATAATACTTACACTTGACCGTTGGCCTTGTGAATTATTGACCTGAGTCTCCCATGTTCTGTTAAAATTCCCCTTGGTATCGTCGTGAAAACTTGGCAGAAATAATACTATTTTGGTTAGGTCTGTCGTTGAATAGATTTTGACATGTTTATCTTTACGAAAACCACTGAACTAGTTAGCTTACCTGGCTTGAACTGTTTGAGAGCTCCTACTATCCGTTTCGTTGGTTCTATCGTAATGCTAAATTCCCTTATCTGTTAACAGGCAGCAAGGTACGTCTAATAAATTGCTATAGTCATGCCGTCTACGAACACTATGAATTTTGATACTAATGTAAAAGCAGACAGGTTTAATCTTTTTCTCAGGAACTTGCAAAGTATGTTTGAATTCCACATATAATAATCTGTCAGCTCTTGATAGTCTTAAAAGGTGAATGGTAACGGCTGTTAACCGGAAGCGCAGTCTATGTGACTTTAGTAATTCTACCCTAAATCACATCCTAAACAGGTGTTTGGTGGCCCTGCAGTGTCATAGGAAAAGTGAAGACTCTGTCAGGGATTTACAGTGTGTCGAGTGGGCTGAGATCAGTGACACAGGGAAAAACATACGGTAATTATCGATAGAAACCTGAACACCCGTAGATACATCGATAAAATTCCTGCCTCAGTAGCTGTCCCATTCATGAACAACATGGGAGGAAATGTAGTGTTCCAAGATAAGAATGCCCATCCCCACCGGACTCGAATAGTCAGGGATTTTATGCACCAACAGCTGATCCACACAATGGAGTGGCCAGCATGTTTTCCAGACCTCAACGGTCAACCCTATTGAATATGTCTGGGATCAGTTGAGGAGAGCAGCGAGGCCTCGCATCACTCAGTGCAGTACCCTTTGGGATCTCAGACAGTATCTGTAGGAAGAGTGGAATGCTCTCCCTCAAGAACGGGTCTGACGGCTAATAAACAGCATGCGACAACGTTGCAAAGCATGTAGTGATGCTCAAGGAAGGACAATCCATTATTTATTGTCAATAAATTTGTTTCTTGCGAAATGATTTTCCTATTGACCCTCCATGTACTTGTAGGACTCTAGAACAGACCATTTTCAGTTTTTGTGCACTTCACCAACATTACATGAATCAGAAAATGCTCCTGATCACAAAGATGTCAAACACTTTTCTCTTGGATACCAACACCAGCATATCTGCCCCACTAAAAGCAATATAGGTTTCTTCTTTTGAGAAGTGTATATTCATTATCTTTTTATTCCTTTTATTTTCGACACCCATATATTCTCTTTATTCACTGTACCCACTATATCCCTTATTCTCTGAACTCTCCTTTTCACACCTAGGAGCTCATTGCATATGTGGGTTTGTAGTGATAATAGTCTGGTTGACCCTGAATATCACAGAAAATGTGCCCCAGCGCGAGAAATTTTGAAACGGGGGTAGCTGGTGACTCATTACCGCGTTATTCAAGAAGGTGGGAAGGTCATTATTGTTTGAATTCCTGAGTCTTATTCCTCTCGGTGGCAACTGACGATGTCATCTTACTAGTTACCAATACCATCATAATGGTGGTCTAAGCCAGTAAAACAACGCATATAAAAATGTCGGTATATTCTCTAATTTCAGAAAACATATATTCTGTGACCAACTGAAATAAATACCACTAAATTTAACAGAATAGATTCTCAAAATATCTCCACTGTGTTGTTACTTTTTTTCCTTGTTAATCTAATCCGTATAATCCATTATCATTTCCCATTTTGGCTTTATTCTCGAGAAATACTGGACCTAATAAAACTATAAACATTACAGATGATTCCTCTAATCTCTTTACTAACTAATATTATTGTGGTGTATACAGGTCCATTGTCTGTCAACAATTCTCATATTGACAATTTGCCAACGCTAAACCAAATGACACTAAATTTGTCGGGAAAAAAATCATAAATGTTATTAACTGAACCTATTTGGTGCAGATTGGTGTATAAATATAAATGCTATTACCATTTCCCATTATTGTTGATTTAGATTTTTAAAGTATAATAAAAAAAAAACGATTGAAACCAAATTTACCCGAGACGTTCCTTCCAAGTTGTTAACTAATTGTTGTTACTTGCATGTCGATCCTCCTTCTGAAGTTTCCAGGTTCCTTGTTGCTCACTCCATAACATAGAATAAAAGTAGTGCACAGACCACTTTTTCTTTTAAGCGAAGAGTAGGACTTTATGCGATAACTAAAGTTGCCTTAAGTAGATTCCGTTTAACAAGAAAATGTCTTCCTTTAGCAAATAATTGTAAGGTAAACTATCCACGAGTGGTATTATTATCGTTCCAATTAAATGTTTCTTAAAATTCAGGGTTCTCTTAATGAATGCAGACTTGGTTATCATTGTTGGTAATAGTATTAAATTGAACATTAATGTAAAAAATAATAGGCATTTTCTCAATGGTCCTTTGATTTAATCTTATACTACTGAAGCTGCACAATCGTTAATAAGTATTTGGAGTTATGACTTAACAGAGTATTCTATAAGGTTGAATTTTTATTTTCATGGTAGTCGTTTTTCGAGTTTGTTGCGTAATGTGCATAAATTTGGAATAAAGATGTTACCATGATAATAAATAAATACATAGGAGAAATTTAAGATTAGTCCAGGGAAGCAACCAATCGTTCAATTCAATTTAGTAGCATTATCTCTGGGTTCATTTATAAGCTTGTGTAAATATTTCTTAAGTTGTGTTTATAACATTGTTTGTTAATTTCTAGTGACGGAAATGTGCGTCAAATTTCCAGTATTCTATTCTACTCTCTTGATACTAATAGGTATTGCACTTGAGCTATCAAAACTTCCTTGACTTAGCCATTAAACACGGAAAGTTCAAATTTGGTATACTTACGGAGGTCGGATATTATAAAAATTGCGATAAGATTCGGTTGAGTTTCAGTCTCGTTGATATTGCTTGGGATTCTGCTACAGGAACTATGCAATGAGGATTTGGAGAGTATTACTTATATGGATGTTTTCAGTTGCAGACGATTAGTTCTTATTGAATAGTTTTCATTAAAAATGTTCGTGGAAAAATCGACTTTTGACATCAAAATTTGAGTTTCCCAAGGTCATAACTATCATCTATGTCTAGTTGAAGAAATATAGTTAAATGACTCTAAATATAGGTAAAGGTTATACAAAATTATTTTTATTTTTTTTATTTCAGATTACTTAGTGTATAAAAATGCAAGTTTAAAAATTCAAAATTTACAGATATGTCAAATCTCAAAATATCATTGAATATAAACACTGATATGGATGAAATGGACAAAATTTCTGTATATGATGTTATACATTTTTAAACTCCTTTTATAATTGTTGCATTTAAAAACTGCAATTTGCTTGGTTAGTTCCTGTGAATTGTCGTTTTTTCATAAAAAAAAATTACATTTAATTATAAAGGTAGAATCTTAGATTTTACACTGATGCTTACCAGTATACTTGTCAGCTTTAGAAGATTGTAAAATTACTTATATTCAATATCATAAACATAAGATGAGCATAAAAACTATTTCTCTGAATAGTTTAATTTCGTAATAGAATAAAAGACACAGAAAAACGACATCCAAATTAGTGTTCACATTCGTATAAAATGAATACAATGATATAGATAAATATTTCTCAAGATGACAATATTCACTTGTGATTATAACTACTCAAGTTATACAACAGTTGTTCCATACCTTTTTCAGCATTGTTGATACAGACCCAAGATGTATAAAAACACTGAAAGATATATCTCTTATAGGTTATAAAGAATTGTAAGAGTTTGTTACTCATGGAAGACAGAAAAATGGTAGTGTTCTAACTTGAAAATGATATTGGAAACATTATTCGAATCTGCATGCCTACTAGGGGCGAATCCAACGATCTGTTGTAAGAATTTCCCCAAAATCTGACAAATACCTCGTTAGAATAATCACGCTAACACTATGTATAATAAGTTTTCAAGTGCCGTGCATATAATTAGCATTAAATATTTATACGTAAATCATTATTTTGGCACACTATTTAAATGTAATTTATGTTTGCAGATTAGCTAATTAACGTTAATTTTCGGAGAGAGTGAATTTACATTCAAGGTTGTGAAAATGTTACCATTTAAGTTTGATAATTTATTAATTTAAGATGTTTCAAGAGGCTTGGTTAGGGAACAAGGAACCAAGATTTGGAATAATTTTTCATTACTTTTTCCTTATAACGAAGATGTTTGTATTCTTAAAAATACAGCGAAACAACTAATGCTGATTTAAAATGGTTCATTGGGGGAATAATATACCCTTTGAAGTATCAGAGTACAGCATAGTACGCAACTATATTATCAAGAGGTTTCAAGCAACATATGTTGGACTATTTCAAAAGCATTTCAATGAAAAGCAAGTGTGGTATGGAAAGTCACATTACATTTGCTAAGTTAAAATGCTTTCCCCTTCCAATATCTTTATTGCTCTTCCTAACCCACGAAGAATTCCCAAAAGGCTCACATAACGTTTACACCTTTTGGCTTATGTGAAGATTTAGCTGAATACTAAATCAAGTGAAGCGAAATGGTCGAGTACATTTCTTCACAATGGTTCTTTAAGAATCTATACAGCAAACAGATGTGCTTAGACATTGGGCGACGTAGTCATTGGAACTTTCTTAAAAAGAAATTTAAATACATTTCCTTATGTACAGACGTATTAACTCTAGGTAAATATGCTGCTAGCTTAAGAAACACCCACACACACACATATATATATGTGTGTATATATATATATATATATATATATATATATATATATATATATATATATATATATATATATATATATATAAATATATATATATATATATATATATATATATATATATATATATATATATATATATATATATGTGCACGTACACACATTTACACTTGTATATTATTGAAAAATTCCAAATATGGAATAAAAGCTGTGTAGAGTATATTCTATCATGCGGAAAGTCTCATGGGTGTTTAATGAAAAAAAATCTTAGAAAACCATGCGATTTTTACATGATACTTTTTTTATATTATGCGTGATACTTTATATTGAATTTTAAATTGAGAAAAAATTATCTTTTTTCCAGTCGTTATCTTTATCGAACTTTTCAATGCAATCATGAAACCACGATTTTATCTTAACAAAAGCAGAAGGTCCTAAGATATAATTTAACCGAGTGACGCAGCTAGTAAGACTTCTGCATTAAGTCCCTTTTTTCCGTGGATTCAAGAATAATTTCTTATATTTTATTGTAAGTTAAATGACGATAGTTGGAGTCGTTGAACAATTACATCAGTTCTTGACTTACAATCTTTCCATGAGATTGATCTTAACTTAATTTGGGAAATGTATTCTGAACTTTGAAATTAACCTTCATTACTTAAGTCAAGTACCTGATTTGGTTTTTCATATAATGAAGTGGTTAGCTTGAGCTCTGGATTTTAAATGGTTTCCGAATTTGTAAAACGGGACTAGAGACATAAAAAGTGGCATTCTCTGGAACAGGAAACATTAAGACTTGTCCCCTTCGAGATATAGCACAACAATAACGGCTTTACATTTCTTGTCCTTAATAAAGATATCAAGCTATGGTCGTCTTCATAACATACACATCCTTTCTTTAATTAATATTAAACCTTTCTGTGGCTATTTTCAGAGACTGACAGCATCGTCGAATCTTCTGCACCTTCGTGATCTCATCCTTAAAATAAGCTTCTTGTCATCGACTCATAAGGAGTTTCCTGTTTCTGCTTTTTCTACTCGATGTATTAACTTTCTATGGAGTGAGGTTTTAATGGCGTATCTTTTATCATAAACTTCACAAGAAAAGGTGTAATTATGTTGATTTTCTCATTAAATACTCATAATATATGATTTTGCAAAATATTATATCGAAGTTCATAAGATTCCCTATAGATTTTCATGAAAATAACTGCATGTCTATTTCCATAGGTTTTAAGTTATTTTTAATTTGATGGTTAAAAACTTTTAAAGAATGCTATTTTGTTTAAATCAGCTATATTGTATAATCTATAACACTGCTTATTCTGCGCACTTTTTATTTTTATGTAATTTTTCTTAAAATAGATTTTCCTCTATATTTTGTGCTTGAGTAAGTTCCCTATTTGGTCACTTTCTCTCCACCAGTTTTGTCTATACATTCCGTAGAATTCTCTTCTTGCATCTCAGAATCCAACGCTTCTGGCAGATCGATCGTTAGATTATCTCGAGTATCTGACGAGGGAGGGCACGAAAAGATTTCTATATGACCCTGAGACGAAAGAGACGAAGATGAACGATTCTGATGGGGTGCAGCGGGAGGACCTGAATTTGCTGCTGATGAAGAAGAGTAGCAGCGATGGTGACGGTGATTTGGATGAGAGTGGCAGCTCTTTAGAGTCTCCTCGCTTCGATGGGGACAAGATGAAGTGAACGGAGAGATGTTGTTTAGGGAACTCAATTGGCACTGCGGTGACGAAGACGACGCCGTCAGAATAAAAGAGGGGCTGCAAGCGCACGATGCCAAGGGTCGGGACCTGGCGTCTGCTGTAGGTCACCTGGGATGGTAAATGCCCACCACATTGTCCCTCGGCGTTTTGCAGCAGCAGGAGGTGACGACGATGGCACCCCCAACCATTCCGCCTAAGAGGACAGCCATGGCCCCTTGTGCTCCGCCCAGAAATTGAACCCACGCCCACATGTTTTCCTGGCTATTAGAAATGGGGAGGCGTGGTGAGGCGTATAACTTGGGCGCAAGGAGAGCCAGGAGGATAAGAATGACAATCTGGGCTATGCAGGATACAACGGAGAGAAGACCCACCACTAGGTATCCTGTAAAACAATAACAACAGGTTAATGGATTGTGTGAAAGCAGTCAATACGTGAAAATATAATGAAGTTAAGATAACAAACTATAAGCTTATTTTCAATGTATATATATTTTCTAATATATCTAACATTCTATCTATATATTTGATGTATATTTATATGTATATATATGCATAAAACTCAAAGCAACATGTGATGTTCAAACGCAATAAAACCACAAAAAAATATAAATACAATGTGAATTATGACCGGTTTTCTCTTCCCCTGTTTAAGACTTCATCTAGAGACTGATATATGGATTGAGATTTTTACAATATATATGGTACAGTGAGAGTCCGAATATATACAAAACACACACACACACACACACACACACATATATATATATATATATATATATATATATATATATATATATAAAACACACACACACACACACACATATATATATATATATATATATATATATATATATATATATATATATATATATATATATAAAACACACACACACACGCACACACACACACACGCACACACACACACACACATATATATATATATATATATATATATATATATATATATATATATATATATATATATTGGTCATCTGTGTTTACGATAATATGGTGTTAGTGGCAGATAAGGGAGTGTCTTGAGTGACAAGTCAAATATACAGTGTTGGCACAAACCCAGCAGGCTATGTTTTTCTGATGTTTTATCCTGTGAAGGTTTTTATGTATATTCGTACTCTCACTGTATCAAACTTAAATAGGGTTAGTACTTTCGTCTTAATAGTAACATCAACAAACTCTCAATTATAATAAAAATACAATGACATCGCATGTATAAAGAATAATGGAAGCCTCAACCTGTCAGTGTCTCGATGATACACACACACACACACACACACACACACACATATATATATATATATATATATATATATATATATATATATATATATATATACACATATATATATATGTGTATATATATATATATATATATATATATATATATATATATATATATTTATAATATATATATATATATATATATATATATATATATATATATATATATATGTGTGTGTGTGTGTGTGTGTGTGTGTGTGTGTTTTATATTTATACATATTATATAACTTTTAGAAAATATTAAATTATTTCAATTATTATCTAAGTTCATTGAGGTTAAGCTTCTGGAAGCAAAAGAATCCTTAATCTAAAATCACAAAAAGTCTAAGCTCTCCCGTCCTCAATGTACCTTATCAAATACATTTTTTTCCGTTTTAAGGGAGGAGGTGGGTGATTGATTGATTGATTGATTTAAAGTTTTCAGGCATCCTGGGAGGTGTGTGAGGAAAGCTAATTAAGTTATATAACTATTGAAGTAATTTAATTCTAAAATTGTAAATTCTATTGACTTCCCGAAGATTATTACTGAATACCACAGTTAACAGGAAGGTGGGATAGTAGTACAATGACAATGGTGCAGTTTTTACATAAAATTGTGTAATGTTGACAGGTCTCACCTCATTTATAAAGATTTTTTTCAGACCACTCATGATGGTCATGGGAATCATCGACACGAACAACCTGAACTCACTCCATACTGCTTTACAGCACCCCGTTATTCTAATATCTCTGATGTAATTGTAACTTCACCAACACTCTTACATCTTAGCTCATAGCCACATCTGAAACTTGAAGTCTCAAACAACATCGCCCCTACTACACTTGGTTTATCTCCTGCATCCACTAAAGATCCTGAAGACCAACTATCTCCAAATATTATACCCGCTTTACTCAAGGATTGCATAGCAAAAAGTGGGGCACATCTCATTAATGCTGCCTTTAACAAAATCTGTAAACCCCCTTATGCTGTGAGATTTCACTACTGCCATCTTCAACCCCCCTGGGTTGCCTAATTCCTTATGAGTCTATAATACAAGATCCAAGGAAAGCTGCCATAGCCATTTTAGATAGGAGTTCTGTTATAATTCTACCTCCCAAAATCATATTCTTAAGTGATCTACTAGTTCTAGAGGGCCAAGGCAAATTAATGTTTAAAGCCTTTGCTGGACAGAGATTCAGTGCTTCTGGGTCATTACCTCATGGACAAGAACCTCCCACTCCAAGCCTTGTTGCTTATGAATAATCCCCCAGCCCATTCCCCAGCCATTGAAGATGACATAATGGAGGAGTTTATATTCATTAGAATCAGGTTCCTGTCGTCCAACAACATTCCAATACTGTAACTCCAATACTCTAACCCATGGATCCGCATGTGATCTTGAATTTTAAGAAGCTATACACAAAGGCAACGTTCCAGAGATACTTTGAGGTCACTGACGGGACCAATTTCACCCTCCCAGAGTTTTGTGGATGATTTAGTCATTTTAGTAAACACTTTAGAACTGCAAGAAAGGCGTTAGCCTGGAAAAGATCCCTAAAACGAAAATACTGAAGGTGAATGTTGGAAAGACAAAGCTATTAGTAATAGAGAAGGACATGGAAAAGTAAACATTCAAGTATTAGATGGAGAATCCAGCGAGACAGAGTAAATGAAGCATAACGAAAATGGCGGAGTAACTAGAGTTGTTTTAGAAAAGAAAATGCTTTTTATTTCCCACACACTCTCTTTTCCTCGGAGCGTGTGATATAAACTCGTCTGATTATGTCTTGTCTCTTATGGAAATTACGTTTAAGACTCCTTTTCTATATGACTTAACCTTTGTCTTGATTGTATTCATGATACACAACAGACGTCATAAAGATGTTATTACTTTCCTTTTACACACACACACACACACACACACACACACACACACATATATATGTATATATATATATATATATATATATATATATATATATATATATATATATATATATATATATATATACAGAAATATATATATATATATATATAAATATATATATATATATATATATATATATATATATATATATATATATATATATATATATATATATATATATATATATATATATATATATTTATATATATGATTACTTGATCTAATAGTTTTTGCTACTGCCAGTAATTCAATGTACTGTATTCTAATCTATTTCCCTTTGTTGGAATAGGCACCAATCATAATTCTTCTAAAGGAGTTTTTCCTTTTTCTCGGCCTATCCCATCAACCTTGTCATAGTAGAAAATAATTAAAATATTTTATTACTCTTTACGAAAGTATCCGAAGGTACTTCAAGATTATACGACTATAATACCGTTTCTTAGTATTATACCTGTAAGGATAACTTCTGAATATTAGTTTTTCATGAGGTCCTGTAAAGTCAATTAGTCATTATCATAATCATTATTATTGAAATGGGCATGAAAATATCCTAACAATCGGAACTAGTAATTTAACGTTTACAGAATAGAAAGCTCGCATGTAAAAGTAAATGTAAGTTTGATCAGATAAAGAAGAATTTACAAACAGATAAATAAAGCCATATTAAATATGCAGCCTGACAGCTTGAGAATCTGCAACGTCAATCCTTTTATTTGGAAGGCTGTTCTTCACAGTGTTAAAAATAAAGAAAGATAGACTAAAACTGAATCCTAACTCGAACCTTCCTCGGTGCCATAGTATGAGGGGAAACAGCCACATTGCGTGACACCTCTGAGTCTTATCACTGGCTAACATTGTATGTTGACGTCACACCTCTATATGGGATATTCATGAATATCAGTTTGAATATTGATCATAACCATTACCTACCGTGAAATTATTTTATCACTCCGTTATTTATGGACAATTCTGTCATTTGGAGCTTATGTTTATAGAGTAGTACGATAATCCAGAAAATGAGAAAAATTATTAGGAAGTCTACAGTATGTATTCGGTGGACCGTTTTCTCTTTGACACAATTCATCGAATAATAACGACGCGGGTTGATCAATTTGTATCTCAATACTGACATCATGGCAACAAAGATAATTGACAATGAAAATCTAGTGTTTTGGGTAACTAAAGATAAACTAAACATGTCAAAAAGGGATGAAATATTTAGAAACATCCAGAACACATCCGAGTACAGCCTTCCAACCAGGTAAAATCGTAAACTGTAACTATATGAAATTTATTCTCAGGAACATAGTTAATTGCAGTGATATATGTTGCCTTGATTGAAATCTTTAAATAATTTAAAATTCAATGGTTTTAACATTATCCTACAAAGGAATTACCCTTGCCATTTCTACCAGTATTTTTTTTAGTGTGATAGGAACTGAAATGTTAAACACCTATGGGTATGTATGGTTTAAATGAATGTTACATTAAAAGAATGAATGTTAAGAGGAATTCTAGTCGTAACTAGACCTTATCTGAACAGGAATACCGTTCTCAACTCATCTTTACATATTTTTGTTTTTCATCAGGAACAGTGTTTCACTTCTAACATTTATATTTAAGTATTCATAAAAGAATCATTTTCAGGTGTCAGTGGTTGAATGATCACCCAAATAAACTTAAGTGATACATGAACATGACTCACTGATTGATTTATGTTATCAAGATATTTTCACGAATAGAATAAATAATAACAAAAAAGTATGAGTGACACTTTACAACCAGAAATAATCATGACACTTCGTCTCTTGGGACTTTCTTTGGGGGGTTTGTTGCAATTAGATTTATTCTAACAGATTTTGAATACATTCATGAATATTTCCATTTCAGACGAGCTAATTCACCTCTTCTTTCATCCAATCGTCATCCAATATATTTACTTCGAATGCGTTCACATGCGTTTCATTCTTGCATCATACATACCTTACTCCAGTACACATTTACTCAAATATTCTATCATCTTTCAAATACTCAAATACTTTCACAATCAATACTGTATACTGTGCAACATAAACCATTTCTTTAGCATTTTTTTCTTATCTCATAACTTAACACCTACATCTATTGTTCCTTGACCTCTCAGTTCAATCCACACACAAAAATTTTAAATGGCTATTGAGATAAATTATATTACCCCCATATCAGTATTTTTCCACAGCCTCTTTATTCTCCTGATCATAGTTTCTAAAACAAAAATATTACTATCCCCATCTTTTTCAGTAAGATCTATCAATTATATCAAAAGCGCTCTCTCTAGATTCAAATAGATTTCTTTTCCTTTCATAAACTCACGTTTGTTTCAAGGCAAACATTATCCACACACATTATTCACTGCCTAACTAACAGTTCTTCTTTAACCACTCTTGTTATTTCTTACACTTTCTCAGAAAAAAATCTAACACACAAAGTGTAAGATAGAATTTTGTTTGGTATACTAAGTAACCGTATGCCTTTATAATTCTTATAATCTGTTTTGTCGTCTTTAGCCTTATATAAAAGATAACAATTATTTGTCCCTCTCATTTCTTGTGAACTTTTCTCTCATACTGACAGCTTTACTCGGCCAAGTCTACTTTGTCACGTTTTTATCCTCATATACACAACATAAAATTTTTCTTTCCATCGACATCAGATGTACTACTATTTTCCAATCCCTCATTTTTTTTTTTTTCGAACATTACTTACTTACACTATCACCTTCCTCTCTCGCTCCATTCAGCTCACCCTATCTTCTAATTGTCCAAAATTGACAAACGCTTGAAATACTATTTCGATTGAAATGGGTTTGTACTCTCTCCTGTTGATATCTCTCCACTTGCATCACTTGTTCTGAGACCTGTTTGATAGGTAACATTTTCTCTCCAATTACTTCTTGATGGAAGTTACTTTCCTTGAAGTGTTTCTTCACCTTTATTCCTTTCTATTTTCCTCTTGACTATCTTACCCGTTCTCTTGTAATCCTTGTAGGCACTTTTTACCTTCCATTTGCATTTCAGTTCTTTTATATGTATTTCCTAAACTTCTGATTTATTTTTCTGACTACTACAAAAAATTTAATTCCCTCCCCCACTTTCTTACACCAACAACCCTTCTTGCTTACATTAACAACTGCTGCAATTTTACACACTCTTCGTATATATTCTTTCAATTTATATGTTTAAACTAAGATAATTTTCCCATCATTTCCTCTTATCTAGTTTTCTTCACATCTTCCTTGTCAAACTCACTTGTCTTGATTACCCTTAGATTTATGCTCCCTCTCTCTCTCTCTCTCTCTCTCTCTCTCTCTCTCTCTCTCTCTCTCTCTCTCTCTCTCTCTCTTATCATATTTTCTGACATCCATGATGTCATTAG
>NC_090765.1:5440948-5443448 GCF_036898095.1 Palaemon carinicauda | reverse complement strand
TGCAGATCATAGCGATACTCAAACTCTTTCCCCACGTTACGGTATCCCACTTAGAAAGTAATATATATATATATATATATATATATATATATATATATATATATATATATATATATATATATATATATATATATATATATATGTGTGTGTGTGTGTGTGTGTGTGTGTGTGTGCACGCGCGCGCGTGCGTGCATGCGTGTGTGTCAAATTCGTAAATGTCATAAAACCTGAAGTACATTTTAGTTGGATATTCCTTATTCTTAGAAGAATGAAACCTCACGTGCTTCTCAATGCCTCGTAAGAGATAATAAAAACATTCTTTTAGGAATTAACGAGCACTGTGGGTGAGGACCCCAACTTGATTGATGAACTGATTACGACTTATCGAACAACGATTCTATGCCTCAATGATGCCGTAAATGTTGTTCTTAGTAAATTTATAAGATCTACATTTGAAAGCAAGAAATGGTTAGCGAGAAAGAAATATTACTAACAGAAAATTAAAAAAAAAATCCCTAGAGAAATATGTCGTTTCCAAGAAATCATCTTCTCTAGTAATACTAATAAGGGTAGCACTAGATCGGTCTGTGGCTAATACAACAGCAATATACAGTATAAAGTAAGTGTATATCTAAACTGAACAATTCGAGTTAAATGTAGTACACGATTTTGGGCGTGAGTTAGTCACGCTAGAACTGGACTAAGTTTCTACAATTTTTGCATCGTCTAATTTTGTAAAATCCAATTAACCATTCAATCAGTCAGCCAGTATTAGAAAATAGAAGTGTAGTATTTAATAAACGGAATGAGGATATATTTATATTAGCTTTTCCGTATGCTAAATGATCTCTCTCTCTCTCTCTCTCTCTCTCTCTCCTCTCTCTCTCTCTCTCTCTCTCTCTCTCTCTCTCTCTCTCTCTGTATATATATATATATATATATATATATATATATATATATATATATATATATATATATATATTGCATATACATATATTTAGTATGCATATGTACACACCCCAGACACACACACACACATATATATACATACATATATATATATATATATATATATATATATATATATATATATATATATATGTGTGTGTGTGTGTGTGTGTGTGTGTGTGTGTGTGTGTGTGTACGTGCGTACGTGCGTCCACGCGTCTATATTGACGATCTATCACTGAAACATGCGATGCAAAGGCTACAGTTGCCATACAGCTTGAAGAAGGATGATTCAGAAATATTGACCAAGCGCTTTCGTATTGTCGTACCTCTTTTGTGTCAAGTGGTACACAAAGTAAGAAACAGTTTCAAAATTTACCGCTGCGACAGTAATACGAAATAATTTAAATATATAAAAAGATATCAAATGATAAGATTAGAGATAATTGTTTGAATACGTTGGTCACAAGAAGGTCGTCTAATCTATAGATTTCTGGCGGTCGTTGATCCAATCTACACGATGTTTCTTCATTATACAAGACCGGACAACATTACCATTTATTATGTCTTTACAATACCGGATCGCTTATGCGCATAGCCTTCCCGATTGTGAATACATTCGCTCATGTCTTGAAATAAACTACTTGTGTGTTTCCTGTTCGAACATTATACCTTTAATTATGATGATTGTAGATCTTTTTGATGCATCCATTGTGTTTTAAAGGCGAATTTCTAATTATGACACTCTTCAAGTATTACCTTTAAAATATTATTATTGAAAGTTTTCATTAGTTAGGAATGCACATGAACCGCTTACGGAAAGGTATAATAGGAAAATACTAACATTAAAATCAATTCCTGGTTTATAGGAAACCAACAAAAGTGTACTCTACGTTCAGTTACTCTAATCTTCCTCCTCAGATAAACAGATGGTATATATGTTATTTCTATCAAAGGTTTTAAGAACACTGCGGGTCAGTTACCATGAATTCCTTGAAGCAGAAATTGAGATCATCCTAGAAATTGCGATGGATTTGTAATACTCAGGTAATTTTTCTTGACAATCCTTCTACAAAGCAAGAAAACATTTTAAGAAACTGTCTCTGTTAATGTGGTATTAAACATAAATGTTGCCTATATGAATAATTGAAAATCACGAAGGTTACTGATAAAATTATCATTAATCAGTACAGTATTATAAACTCACCAATAACCTATAATGATAGAGATGGATTTAATTCAATTCTAAGTGTAATGCCTGAATTCGACAGGAATATACACAGCAGAGGCGGAATGGAGTCTTATCTCTCCGTATACAGTATAGCCTAAAGATATGGTGCCGACTGTTACTTCAATGTTGACTTGTCATAGGTTCGATTCCTTGTTTCGCCTTTGTTCTTTGATCCTGAAGAAGCGCATAATTTACACTGAGTGAAAATTACTCTCTTCGGCGCCATGTTGGTTAAAAAAATGTCAACCTTTTTTTTTCCAGATGTAGACGGAGGCTGTCAAGGGTCTAGGCCTGCGAGGGAATTGTTTGCATTGTCCTACA
>NC_090765.1:5423448-5433448 GCF_036898095.1 Palaemon carinicauda | reverse complement strand
TCCATGAAGGTGAATGAAGAAGGACATACAGAAATCAATGGTGATTTCTTTAGGATTTTTTGCCTTGACAAAGGAGACCCATTTCCTCCAGGATGATTCATATTGCCGTCTCGTGGATTCGGTCTTGTATTCCTCTAGGAAGTCTAGACTTTTCTTCGAGATCCCAAACCTCTTCTTTGCGGCAAGGGAGAGAAAATCATGAGATGAAGGTCCTTGATTTTCGATGATGAAGCGAAGACAGTCGACTTCTGTACTTGTTGAGAGAGAACTGGGCCCGGGAGAGGGATCAGCTTGGGCTGCAGCTCCAGGACCAGGGGGTACCAGTTGCTCCGGGGCCACTTGGGAGCCACTAGGGCCGCTGTCCCTTTGAAGGTTCTCAGTTTGGAGAGGACTTTCAACAGAAGGTTGGTGGGAGGGAACAGGTATATCTTGGACCACCTGTTCCAGTCCAGTGACATGGCGTCCACCGCTTCTGCTTTGGGGTCCTCGTACGGGGCTACGTACAGAGGAAGTTGATTGTTGTCGCTCGTTGCAAAGAGATCTATCTGAAGTTCTGGGACTTGGTGAGAGATGAAGGAGAACGATCTTGCGTCTAGAGACCATTCCGACTCTATCGGGTTTGTCCGAGATAGAGCATCCGCTGTCACATTGCGGAATCCTTGTAGGTGAACTGCAGACAGGTGCCACTTCTTCTTCTCCGCCAGACGGAAGATTGGGAGAAGCACCTGATTTATCTGGGGCGATCTTGAGCCTTGGCGATTGAGACAACGAACTACCACCGAGTTGTCTAGGGTTAGACGGATGTGGATCGAGGGCGGCGGGGATAACTTCTTCAGAGTTAGAAGGACCGCCATGGCCTCCAAGATGTTTATGTGGAACGTCTTGAATAGTGGAGACCAGGTACCTTGAGCCTGTTTCAGGTGGGAGTGACCTCCCCAACCTTCCAGTGAGGCATCCGTGTGGATGTTGAGTGATGGAGGAGGGTGTTGGAGAGGAATGGACCTTTTCAGGGCCTTTGCTTCCGACCACGGCTTTAGGAGGCGTCGTAGTCTGTTTGGAAGCCGTCTCTTGAGGTCTCTTCGAGCGATGGATGCCGAGCGTCTCCAGACTCCCGCGGCATCCTTTAGCTGTGCACGAAGCACTGGGTTTGTCACTGAGGCGAATTGTAGAGAGCCTAGAACTCGTTCCTGCTGTCGTCTTGAAATGCGTTTGGATTTCAGTAGTCGCTTGACAGACCCTGCTATTTCCTTCCTTTTCTTCTGGGGGATGGAAAGGCGGTGTGACTGAAGATTCCAGTGGATTCCCAACCACTGAAACTTCTGAGCTGGAGAGAGGCGAGATTTCTTCTCGTTGATCTTGAATCCCAGGTGTTCTAAGTACTGGGTAACTTCGTTGCAAGACTTTGCACACTCTTCGGGCGATGGAGCCCAGACTAGCCAATCGTCGAGGTAGGCCATCACCTGGACGTTTCTTAGGCGGAGCTGTTGTACTATGGCATCCGCCAGTTTTGTGAAGATCCGAGGGGCCACATTGAGGCCGAATGGCATGGCCCGGAAGGCGTAGCTTTTCCTTTGGAGTCGAAATCCTAGGTAGGAGGAAGCGTGATGGTTCATTGGAATGTGCCAATAGGCATCCGCCAGGTCTATAGAGACCGTGTAGGAACCTTGAGGCAGAAGGGTCCTTATTTGTTGAAGCGTCAGCATCTTGAATTTGTTGTTCTCTATGAACTTGTTGAGGGGGGATAAGTCCAGAATGACTCTGAGTTTGTCTGAGTCCTTCTTGGGAACACAAAACAGTCTCCCTTGGAACCTGGTGGACTTTACCTTCCTTATCACCTTCTTGTTCAAGAGGTCTAGTACATATTCTTCCAGAAGGGGGGTCGATTGCTGGAAGAACTGCTGGAAGATTGGGGGTGGTTGCGTCCAACTCCAGCCTAGACCGTTCTTGATGATGCTGTGTGCCCAGGGATCGAAGGTCCAACGATCCTGGAATTGGCGGAGTCTTCCTCCCACCGGAAGCACTTCATTGCTTCTGGTGTCCCGAGGACTTGTTGCCTCGGCCGCTAGCTCCCTTTCCTCCTCTACCTCTGGAGGGACGGCGAGATGCGTCTCTGCTTGCACCCCTGAACGAGCCTCTACCTTTGGCATGAAAGGTAGTGGATGGTTGCTCAAAGGCAGGGGTGAAGACCGGTGACTGTGACAACACCGGTTGGGGGACCAATTGAAAGGTCTGTTGTGGTTGGGCAACCACTTGGGAGGTAGCGGGTCCCGGAAACTGACGTCGTTGCTGACGTTGCTGGGGTTTTGGCTTCTGAGGTTTCCTCTTAGGCTGAGGTCCATCGTCCTGAGAGGGTTTCCTTTTCCTGGACATGCCCCACTTGTGGAGAAGGTTCCTATTCTCCGTGGCGGCTCTGTCAGTTATTTCCTTGACAAGGTCAGAAGGAAACAGGTGCTTTCCCCAGATGTTGGAGGAAATCAGCCTCCGGGGTTCGTGTTTCACGGTGGCACCGGCAAACACGAATTCACGACAGGCTCTTCGAGCCTTTATGAAGTGGTACAAGTCCTTCATTACTGTCAGTAAGTGGGATTTGGAGAGTACCATGTAGTGATCTGGTACTCTAGTGTCACAGGCCATCACTTCCAGTTGGACTTGATGAGAAAGAGATGCCGCAAGCCTCTCCTTCGTGTCTTGTTCCCGGCGAAGGAGGTGATCGTTGAGCTTAGGGAGGTCTTCATTAAACTGACGTCCGGCGACGTTAGGATCGAGCCTTCCCACGACGAAAGTATGCTGAACATCTTTCCAGTGTCGAGCGTCAGGGGGGGTCACGATGGAGAAGGGTCTGCACTCCTCCAGTGCAGGGCAGGGTTTCCCTTCTTCCGCCGCTTTAAGGCATGCAGCTAAGGCCTTTTCCAAGAAAGGAAGAACCGCAGTGTCAGGTGCAACGTACGTAGGGTGCTTCTTGCTCAAAGCCGGAAGCTTAGAGCAGGTAAAGCCTCTACTCTTAAATGCGGAGGCTAGCATAGCCTGGGCCTTTGTGAGATCGAACACTATCTCTTCTTTAGGTTCGGTCTCTTCCTTCGAGGCAGGTTCGGAACGAAGCCGGACGTAACAGTCCGGGTAGGCCTCAAAGCTTGGGAAGAACTCCACATCTTCCAAAGGGACCGTGCCGACCTTATCACTGACAAAGATCCTGCCGGTCGCAATAACCATATGCTCTGCATACCTCCACGGGTTGGCATGAGAGCAAGAGGGGAGATCCTTGACCGAAATCTTCTTCGGCTCTCTGGATCCAATCATCGACCTGATGGACTCCTGGTTCTCCTTCAGCCTGTCGTCCATGACGGCTCTAATCAGCCGGATCAGTTCTTGAGTAGAAGAAGAAGGATCCGGAGTCGAGGAGGTAGACGGAATGGACATTTCCGTCGGTGTAGGAGTAGGAGGGGGGATGGACGAGGGAGCAGCTCCTAGCTCCGACTCGGTGTACTCCACCTTGTCTTCGTCCTCTTCGGCTCCTTGAGCCATAAGCGTCTTCTCCGTGTCTTCCGAGACGTCTGAGATCTGTTCATCATCCTCGGAATCTAAACGACACTCGTGCATGGACTGAGCCATGACCACATCAGGTTCCACCGTAATTTGGACAGTGGGGATCACATCTTTTGGTACCACTGAGTCAGGGGAGGCCTTAGGGAACAATAGGGACCTCAGTTCTTCGGTGGCCAGGTACGGTCCAGTAGCATTTTTCTGAAAGCCACGCACCCACTTGCGCAGCTTTTCACGAGAAATGTCTCTAACCTCCGCTGAAGGAGGGTTATGGAAGGCCTCAACTAGGTGGGCCTGGCAGACCGTACAATCCAGTGGATTCCAAAACTTCAAATCCCCTTTCTTGTCTGCACAAGGGGCGTGAGTCCTGCAAGCCGTATGCCCGTAAAACTGCGGGCGTTTCACAGCGCAGAAGGCGAAGTCACACTTCATCTGCTCCTCCTGTGGAAGAAAGAGAAAATGAGTATGGGGGAGTCATAAGAATGGCTCTTAAACTAAGTTAATATTAATCATTAATTTTAACTTAAAGAAGGTGTGATGCATAGAGAATGAAAACAGTAAAGGAGAACATGCTCCATGCATCTCGCCCGGCTGGTTACCATAAGCTTGGTCCCTGGATAATCCAAATGACCGAGATCAATGGATATAGTTTCCTAGAATTCCAAGTATTTTGGAATTCCATGGAAAACCAAGGACAAGATTGGGATCGAATTCATTCGGTTCCCAGTTAAGGGCCAGAAGGCCTCATTTAAAGGGTAACTGCTTCTGGCAACCAGCCGTGCTAAGATGCACATAGCATGCTGGAATTAGAAGAATGCAAAGAGACAGCATGATCACTAATAGAGCAGTACTAGGTACTGATCTTAATAGCAGAAGCAGCTTATCTGTTTGCGATATAGGGCTATCATAGTCTTATGATAGCTACAGTAAGGGGGTGCAAGTATTCTTGACGCCTCCGGGGCATCCGGCAAGCCGCCGGCATGCCGGAGCTCGCTCCAGCATAGATTCTGGCATTAGGACAGACAATTTTCAAAAGTCAGTTAAATACCAGGATGGCGGCCGCCGGCACAACGGCGGCACGCCGGCAGGGAGCGGCGGCTCCGGCAGTCGGAGGATGCCAGGTTGGTGACTGGGATAAGGATGGTAAAGGCAGTATCGGGTTGCCGGCAGTATATGCCGGCACTCCGGTGATCGACCGGCAAGCGGACGACTAGATAGGAGTAGGAGAGCCGCCGGTAGTAGCCGGCAGTCCCTCGGTACACGGGGGGCTGGCGGCAAGGGTAGGGAAGTCACCAAGTAGGAGGCAGGTATTGCCGACAGTAGAGGCGGCAAGAGACCGGCACCCGGATAGATAGAGAGACAGGGGGGAGGGGGGAAGGGATGCAGGAAGTACCATCAGGGTTCCAGACATCCCTCCCCCTCCCTGAGGGGGTGTACCCATGATAGAGGCAGGCTCTAACATCCATGAGCAGGGGTCACTAGGGACCGGGAGCAAGGTAGCCCAAGGGAGGGCTAGGGAACACCCAAGAGGGGGGGGGGGGGAGACTCCCATATGCAGAACTAAACTAGTAACTAACCTTATAGGACACTATGAAGGTATATGTACCAGAGTGGACTGCACAAGGAAGCTCGGGTAGCCCTACTCTTCCACCCTAAGGAGGAGTTGTAGGACAGGGGACAGATGAGTATAAACTAACCTAAGCATAGGCTAGGCTATACAAGAGATAGGTGGGGAGGGAGAAGAGAGAAGTCTTCCCAGGAAGGGTTTCTGTACCAGAGCGGCCACTAAGGAAAGGGAGGACACTCCCTAACCTAAGATCAGGCTGATCGGCTAAAACGGTGCAAGAGTACAGTTTCAGCATGGAACAGAGAAACCTTCCTAACCCAACCTAGAACAGGGCTAAAAGTCCTGAACTAGGCAAGGAAGAAGACATATCGCTATCGCAGGAAAGTCATAGACTATCCTAGCCATAGAGGTAGGCTAGCCTAACCTCACTCTCGGACGCAGCCCTAAAGGGGGTTCATTCCTTTAGGGAGGACAGAGAGGCGATATATACTCTATTAGACAAATAATCCCTTTACTCAGAAAAGGGATCAAGGCTAAATAGAGGGAATGCCAAGGCAGGGGATGAAGGAAGCATATAGGGGTCCTAATATTAGGTTAGGCTAGAAAGAGTCACTGACTAGCCTATCCCCTATATGGTCCCTGAAGGCGAAAACATTTGCATTACTGTCAAAAGTATTGTAAAATAATCTTCATAACTTAGTCTAGGATCACTAATAAATCATGCATGAACACTTGTATGTAGGCTCCTGGCCTGGGGGCTATAGTAGCCGACTGGTATGAGGTCAATCGATGACCGATAAAAAGCGTCTAAACACGATATAAAAGTTCCTAGCTATGAAGACTAAATAAACTAATGTATTCGATTAGTATATAAAGCCGGAAACGTTGTTGTGGCTAACTAAATAAGACATGCATAACAACAACGACGCCATAAAATGGCGGGTCCGGTAGAGGCACAGCTCTGCCACAAAACATCAATTATTTCGAAAAGTAATATTTACTTTACGGCCAGAGCTTAATTAAACAATACTGGAACCTTGTACTCAACTTTCCAGAAGAAGGCGAGGCTGAAGGTAACGACATAGCGAAGATGCAAAGCGATAAAGATAACACAGGGAAAATCCGTCTAAGTAGGGCAGCTACTAAACAAAGGATGAAGACGGGCGTGACGTCATCAGAGCAATGGCGTCCGTTTGTTTACGTCTCGAGTATCAGTAGTAGCCACGAGTGAGATTAGCTGTGGAACGGCTCCCAGCTATTCTCAGTCCTTACACACCGAAGCATTAACTCTGTTCGGGGTGAAGATAGCTATGTGGCGCGTTCAGACATGCGCGTCCCCTGTTGTATTACGATGTCTTAAAGGGAAACCTTTGAGATACTCGCTCCAGAAGTTAGAATTCTGTGATAACCTGTGGTTAAATTCTCTGGGAATATCTTAGTAGTCTTATACCCAAGGAAGCTACCAAAAAGAAACCTTCCATCAGGACGCCATGGCTTGAGCCCATATATATATATATATATATATATATATATATATATATATATATATATATATATATGTATATATATATGTATATATATATATATACATATTATATATATATATATATATATATATATATATATATATATACAACATACATACAGAGAGAGAGAGAGAGAGAGAGAGAGAGAGAGAGAGAGAGAGAGAGAGAGAGAGAGAGAGAGAGAGAAAGCTTATAGATATGATGACTTTTTGAATCACAGGAAGTCATTTAGGATGAAGTTTTTAGCCAATGCACTTCTTCACCTCTTTTTCAACTTACTACAGATACATTTGATTCTCATTGCAGGTCAATGGAGGTTCAGTTTCATTATAAAAAAGTTGGGGAGGGAGCTTTTGGTAACAGCAATAATTTATCTGAGCAAATGGATTGTATGTCTTCAATTACCCTGTTTCATTATGATTATTTTCTTGAAATAATTAATCCAAGAAATTTAAAGCATTTCCTTAATTTTTGTGTATTATTACAATTTTTTATTATTTTGCGTTATAAATAACATTACATATAACCAATATCGGTGAAAATTAATTATCTTAATATAGCATTTGGAAGTTTTCACACGCGTTTACCCTCAAGATTTTCTTCTTACAAACTTGCATTTAAATGCCTGACCTCCTCCCTTCTCTCGACTGAATACGTAAGTATGTTACTTAACGGTTAACACACATTGCAATTCAATCCCTTGTGTTTAGGTTTTGAGGCCATTGGTCGTCGTCGCTCATAACAATGCTTTCGAGGATGAGCCAATTCTGACAACATACGAGTCGTAGTTTTAGGACACCGAAGACAATTGCCATTCCTTTTACATGCGAGTTCTAATCGATAGTCTCTTTCTCTGAAGTGTATTTTATCATGATAGTTGAGTACACGTTCTTTGTAAAGCGTTAGTTTTTGCACAAAATGTGTTAAAGTTTATTGCTATTTTTTTTTTTTCGAAATGCCTCCATATAAAGCACTTTTACTTCAATAGTATGAAGTGTTCAAAGCAGTCCTCATTACAGTACTAAGTTTACAGCTTCTTTTTTATTATGTGCGCAGCAGTGCATATTGCGTTGGATATCGCATGTAGATCTTATAGTTTATTACTCCATTTTTTTTTTGCAAACGTTCGGCGAATGTTTTGCGAAACCTATTTAAAATTCATATTGGCTTATGGCTTTCTGAAGTTATATATGAAGGTATTTTTCCTTGATTTACTCGTTTCAATTTTTTGCGTTTTCTCAATACATTACCTATTATACGTTCGTTTATGATTTATTTTGTTGTCATCTTAATGTCGCTATCTACCTTTTGTCATATGATAGCCATACCATAATTGGTATATAAGTTGTAACTATACGAAGAAAAATTGAAAAAGAAAAAATCAAAAAGAAAAGAGAAAGTGACCCAAGAGCAAACACTGGTCGACTAAAGTAATTCCAATTGCACTCGTAATTATCTTTGCTCACTCACACGAACATTATTAGAAATGTATATGAAAGAAACAGTTGAAGTGTTTCTCAATATATATATATATATATATATATATATATATATATATATATATATATATATATATATATATATATATATATATATATATATATATATATATATATATATATATATATATATATATATATATATTAGGGTTGTTTTGATTTAAATAGATTTAAATCAGGGTAAAATAATCATGATTTAAATGAAAATGAAATATACTGCCAGAAACTACCTTGGAAAAATGAAAGCATCTAAAACTAGTTACTATTTGTAGGTATTGCAGCAAATGAACAAAATCCAACTTAATAGCTACAACATTTGGGGTAAACTTAGTATTCTCAAGAATTTAAGTTATTGCAATTGTACAAATTATAATGGTCTTGATCTTTTTTAATAGGAATTGAAAATTTTGTTGCTAGTACAGTACGCACATGGAGAAGTCCTAAATATGTTTTTATTTTAATTTCTTACTGTGTACTTTGTTAAAATAAAACTGCTGTATATTCGTATTTTTGTTTGATTGTAGTTTCGTTTATTTTTGTGTATTTATGTACTTCTTATTATAACTTCTCCTCTACGATTAAATCATTAGTCTGAATGTTGGTTTTTAAGAGATAAGCTCTTCTTGGGTAATGTATATCAAACTATGGTTTCATTTAACATAGATCAATTTCAATAACACAAAATACCCTCATAAGACTGGAACAAATAATCAGCAGCAGCAAATACTTACCACTGAAAAAAAACTAAATCAAGAAAATTTATTTATATAAAAGAAATCAGATTAAAATAAAATAAACCGTTTTTCTTATCTTTTTTAGAAAAATCATGTTTATTCAACCCTGATATATATATATATATATATATATATAATATATATATATATGATATATATATATATATATATATATAAATATGCATACACAGCATATGCATTTATCAATATATATGCAAGTCTGTGTGCATATATATATATATATATA
Organism: Palaemon carinicauda; assembly: GCF_036898095.1. Classification (NCBI taxonomy): domain Eukaryota; kingdom Metazoa; phylum Arthropoda; class Malacostraca; order Decapoda; family Palaemonidae; genus Palaemon; species Palaemon carinicauda. Next base: position 5,424,335 of record NC_090765.1, on the reverse strand, counting down.
TATATATATACTATATATATATATATATATATATATACATATATATATATATATATATATATATATATTTATATATATAGCGTGTGATTGTGTATGTACGTGTTAGGCCCTTTATTTTACCAGCCATCCATCATCAAAATTCTGTCATTTCTTACGGGTTACTCAAATCTTTAAATGCGGACCTCGTGTCAATGTACTTAAATGGCATAATTATTAAGGTTTAGAGAAGTTTTATTTTATTTATTGGTGCTCCTCTACATGTTGGGAATTGTTTTCTCTCGATGTATTTGTTCGATGATCAAACTATCTTTTACTATATATAAAACAGTGAATATTCGTCTATCGAAGAATATTTTGATAACTGAAATATTTCTTAGAAACACTGATCATCATCTCGCGTCATAAGTTGTTGAAATTATAGTGCGAATGCTGATCTTTTATATTCATCTTTCTAGATTATACAGTTGCATTCCTAAAAATCATAGAACATTTAGATTTGCAACTTCTACGACAAAAGAGAAAGTGAAAATATTTAAAAGGAAAAGTATTCAATGTGAAAACGGGAATGACTATGATATATCTATGATGAGAGAGAGAGAGAGAGAGAGAGAGAGAGAGAGAGAGAGAGAGAGAGAGAGAGATGATTAAAACTGGACCAAAGAAAAGCTTATTGAATATGTGTTGAATTTAGAACGAAATAAGAAAAAGGGAGAGAAATTACATAAACTGCCTGGAACCCTCTTCGAAACAGGAACGAAGTGAAAGGGAAATCGTTGTTAATACTGTGCCATATTGCAAAGGCATATGCTTGTACACTGGCCTTGGCCGAACGGCTCGGGGCTAAGGGAAGAGTTTGGAGTCTCTGAATTGGAGGTTGATAACACTAC
>NC_090765.1:5390948-5410948 GCF_036898095.1 Palaemon carinicauda | reverse complement strand
AGAGGAAAGTCCATTATATGTTGGTTATAATGGTACAGCTGATATACAAAAGAATAAGGACAAAAGTAATAACATTTGTTGGAGAAACAGAAACCTTGGAAGTTAGTGTTGGATTACATCAGGGGTCAGCATTAACCTCGTTTTTATTTGTGCGGGTCTTGGGTGTGGTACTGAAGAGATCAGATCTGAAGATTTGTGGGAGTAGCTATATGCAGATGATTTGGAAATTACTTCTGAAAAGAAGGAAGAATTACACAGAACGGTTGTAGAGTGGCAAGAGGCTTTGGAAAGCGTGGCTTGAGGGTATATGTGGATAATACTGAAGCTATGGTGAGTAGTAAGGAAAGTAAGGACAGGAACGCCATACATGAAAGTAGAGGCACAGTTATAAAACAGGTAGAACAATTTAGACACTTGGGATCTACTATAAATCAGGAAGGAGGATAGGAGGGTGAAGTTGAGAATAGGATACAAGCAACATGGGGAAAGTGGAGGGAAGTGGCAGGAGTGATATATAATAAGAAAATACCAATCAAGCTAAAAGTCAAGATCTATAGCACAGTAATAAGACCAGTGTTAATGTATGGATCAGAAACTTGGGCTTTTAAGACGAAAAGAAGAAGCAAAGTTTGAGAGAACAGAGATGTGAATGTTGAGGTGGATTATGGGAATATCACTGTTTTAGAGATTGGAAAATGATGAAATAGGAAGAGTGAAAGGTATAGTAAAGATTACAGAGATGATAGGAGTGTCACGACTGAGATGGTTGGGGCACGTGTTGAGAATGGATAGTGGGAAAGGAGTGAGGAGGCCTTGGGAGGAGCCTTTTAGGGGGAGAAGATCAAGAGGAAGGCAGAGAATTAGATGTCAAAATAAGGTGAAGGATGATATGGAGAAAAGAGGTTTGATGGAAGAGGATGCCTTTGAAAAGACATTGGAGAGGGTGCATCAGGCACTGACCCCTTAATGTAGGGATAGCAGTGGGAAAGAAGCACAAGTGGCAGGTTTCACACCTGGGCGGTTAAAAACAAAAAAATCAATACAGGTTTAAAGACTTTTGGATGGAACCCTTACAATGGAGATGATTCGTTGGCCACCTAACTATTAGAAATTAAAGTGAAACAAAAAAATGGCTACTAGAGGAATACACCTTGCCTGATGCAAGAAAAGGCAACATATAGAAGAATTAGCAACTAAAAATTTGAGTTTTGGGGTTAGTTCTTAGTTTCACGATTCACATCTATCGAAATTGCAACAGTTCCTCAACCTAGAGTGCCAACCTTCCCGAGGGTGATATCAAGACAATCACTCAGATGCATATTAGGCTGTTAATAAATCTTTACTTATGTGGGTATTTATTTCATGATAACCAATCATTGCCGAGTGTCAGGATGACTACACAAAATATTATGGATAGCGTGCCACTAGAGAATATAGCCTGGCATCGTAATTGGAATTCTGAGCAAGTATAAGCCATTAGAGCACGTTCAAGGTGAAGCAGTGAGTATCAACCCAATCCGGGGAAGAAGAGAATGTAGTCAGCAGAAGAGAGGGGATCTCAATGTGTGCTGGCAGTGCTGGGAACAGGGGCACGGATAAGTGGAGTGCTTCGTCTCGTAATCTCATCATGGCCACTGTCATCTATCTCATGATTTCCTGACAAAAAAGGACAAGCGACATGTTCTGTTTCCTCCTACAATTTCCTACCGAATATCAGAGGAGGAGGAGATAGAGGTCGCAAAGGCAAGGTGTTGCGAGGGAGAGTGATACCTCCCTGCATGGCAAAGGTAGCAGTCAATGACGCAGTAAAGAGCCTAAGCCTAATCAGGCAACCGGGGTCAGCTGTCCTATAGGTAGAGGCATCTCCCTCTTGGTAAAACCGACCTCATCCCAATGGTAATAGGCATGATAACAGTGTGGTGTGATGGTCTTGTGAGTGAAATATTAAGGCCATCCCATGATCCTGCATAGCAGCTCTGGGTATTGTCAGTATGCGTGAACGAGACAGGTAAGTCAATTAAAGCCTTGTTAGATAAGGCCCCTAACATATCACTTACTGAACAAGAAAGTACCTTGAATCTGCTACAGCCAGTGACACTGCTATTCATCAAGATCCCTGGAGGAAATCAACCAGAAGCTAGACATAAAGTGACGAACTCGTTCAAGGTGGTATTGAAGACTTTTTGCATGATATTTTTTATGGTACCCACCTTGGACATGTCAGCAATCGAGTGTATTTAGGTCTGAACTTTCTGATGTCCAAAGACATCCATAAAAGTAGGTATAAATAATTCCCTAAAAGCATTATTGGCAGAACATGAACTTCCTATGGGAAGTAGGAGAGAGGAAAGTGTAAGTGCCCACACAAGAGGAGAAAAACAAGGATGGGAGAAATTTATGAATTTCCAAGTGCTGATGAGTACAACAGTATTCCCTTCTCAGCCTCTCCTGGAGCGGTAAAATGTGGTGGTGAGGTCCCATGCCATATGGGCACTCATCGTGTTGGAGGGGTATAAGAGATAAAGAGAACACTAGAGACATTGCAGTCATTAATTAAAGTAACATGAGGATTGTTTTGACTAACAGTTCAGTGTGTGAATTGGAGGTGCGCGAACTTGCTGATGATGCAATCATGGGAGTCACAACTCCAACTCGCACTAGTGTACACACCCAGAGCTTGCTTAAGCAAGGTCAAGCCCAAAGTACACCAGATCATCAGTAAGTAGTTAGTAACATTGTTAATAGTTATTCCAATGTACCTATGTACCTGTCATAGGAGACAAACCTCCAGGGAGAATTAATTGATTTACCTATAGTATTGAAACTGAGCAGGCAACTCTTATTAGATCAAGTCCTAATAGGGTCCCTGTTAATTGTGAAGTGGAGTTTAAATGTAAGTTACTAAATTGAGGGAAAAAGAGACTTTTGCAATTGTAGAAGTAAGGAAAAATGATGGCTCGGTAAGATTTTGCATAGATTATAAGAGATATCAAATGTGATAACAAAAGACAATACATATCAATTGCCCTCTATGGAAAAGTTGTTCATAAAGGTATGGAACAGCAAATAGCATACTTCTATCGATTTAAGTCTAGGGATCATCAAATTTCGAATCAAGAAGACAGTAAGAGTAAAATGACCTTTGTAGCAATTGAGCGTTTTATTTCAATTTAATTTCTTTCCCTTTGGTTTGAAAAACTCTGCCTGTCTTATCTTTGCTAAAATGTCATAATATTTTTGTTTAATAAGACGACATTGAAACACCCAGGAAAACAGCAGAACATACACAAAATATTCATAAAGTCATAGAAGTATTGTGATGTAACAACATGAAAATTAACTTAATTAAATGTTATTTCTTTTCATATGCAAGCAGAATTTCTAGGTTACTAAGTGACCACACACAGTATTTAGCCCCTTCGCGGTAAAGTAGATATAATCAGAGAATACTGTACCAACCGTGTGTCACACGATCGTACATAGTTCATTTTGTACTTGTATCTTCGCTCTTTCCTCGCACTAAAAAGAACCTGAAAATTCTTGTTGCCTTGAGCTTTTGTTAATAAAGGACAGTGTTCTATAGTAAACTTACTCAGTTACTTTCAACCTGCCTTTGAGTCACAACCTTTCTCCTACACCGTCACAATGGTGATCCCAGAAGTTGACTCGCTCCTCCCGCCTTCCACCAACCCCCCTTGCCCCTCCATCGTTGGTACTATGGAGGACTCTATGGAAGTTATTGCTGCGACTCCCCCATTGAAACTTTCATCATTCGCCAGCGGAGAGGCGTTTGCTTGGTTTCAGCGCGCAGAAGTCCATTTTCGCATCAAGGGCGTGACTCGCTAAACAACCAAAGCAGATTATGTTCTTGCAGCGATACCCGAGGACACCTTCCCGGAAATATCCGACTGACTTTGTGAACAAGGAGACACCCCAATAGCGTATGACGCCCTCAAAACATACCTTCTGCAGCAGTACTCGCCGTCGCCAGCCGCCCGTATAGCAAAGCTTTTTCAGCTCTCGCAACAGCCGTTGGGGGACCAAAGGGCTTCGCTCGCCCTCAGGGAAATGACCAGCATCGCTCGCCTGCAACCTGCCGCACACGGCTCTCCTCATGAGGTGAACCTACTTCGTGCCCTTTGGATACGCCATTTACCTGAACCTGTACGCGCTGCCATACTCGATGTCAATAGTTTACCCATAAAGGATTTGATGACCAAAACCGACGCCCTTATGGACAGCCACTTCATGACCTTCAAGACATCCATCAATGCCTCCACTCCTGACAAAGAGGACACTTACTCAACTTCAACCGAAGCTGACGTGCATACCGTAGGACACACATGCCTATGAATGCCGTAGGACACACACGCCTATGAATGCCGTAGGACACGCCTATGAATGCCGTAGGACACACACGCCTATGAATGCCGTAGGACACACATGCCTATGAATGCCGTAGGACACACACGCCTATGAATGCCGTAGGACACACACGCCTATGAATGCCGTAGGACACACACGCCTATGAATACTGTAGGACACACTCGCCTACCCCGTGACGAGCCGGAACGGCAACAAAGCCACCCATCATCCACCACTCGCTCACGCCTCAACCAACGACTTCTACAGCCATTCACTGCCGCTAATCGGCGCAGTTTTTACTACTACCTCTCCAGATTCAGGGCACCTATTTAACATGTTCAGTATGTCATTTTTTTGGGGGGAGCCATGTACCAACTGTGTGTCACACGATCGTACATAGTTCATTTTGTGCTTGTATCTTCGCTCTCCCCTCGCACTAAAAAGAACCTGAAAAAATATGTCTGTTTTTCTCAGTGGTAACGGTGTTGAATTTGAACATGAAAATTCTTGTTGCCTTGAGCTTTTGTATATAAAGGAGAGTGGTCTATAATAACCTTACTCAGTTGCTTTCAACCTGCCTTTGAGTCACAACCTTCTCTCGGCCCGTCACAATACCCTTGGCTGAGTACTCCCAAAGAAATAGCTGGTTTTCTCAGGATCACTTGATATTACTGTACGTTTCCAACTCATATACTCTGTTTAGGCCACCAATACATAATTATGAGTATCAGTATCAGTAAAGTAGATGTTGAGTACAAATTTTTTATTACATTCAATTACATGGATTAGTCAGGTAGATATTTCTCTGTTAGTAATAACTACAAGTATAGGAGCTGTTTTGATAATGGATAGAATTGTTGGAGTTATCAATGTTGAAGAAATTATGCCGTAGAACGGGAAAGAGTAAACTAAGAGGAAAAAGTCCATTCCTGTCTCTACCCAGCTAGATCTAGCCCATATTAACTGCAACCTGGTGAGGATTGTCATTGAAGTTATGTGTTACTATTATTGATATGAATATTTTTGGAGTCTTCTATAATTGTAAGTAACAGAGCACAAAAGAAAAAATGAGTATACACACACACACACACACACACACACACACATATATATATATATATATATATATATATATATATATATATATATATATATATATATATATATTAAACAAAGTATTAATTATGAAACGTGTGAATTGTAGCGAACAATATTTCGTTCTAAATTAATATATACTTTTAGTCACACATTTCTCCTATATGTTTACAAGACCTGTCCCGGAATGGAGTGTCCCCTAGGGGGGCACCTCTTCCGGGAGTGAGGAGTAAGAGTGTAGGGAGTATTGTCCCAGTACCCTGGACAGAGACATATATAATAATTATGGTTTTCATACATTGAGATCATTAACCACTATAAGATGTTATTTACTTCAAGTGAAAACTACTCCCTTTGACGCCAAGCGATTTAGTTTACGTCCATTGAATACCTGTTTTCACGTATATTATTTACGTATATGAATATTTTATAAAATAGGCATGGTTATATATCAATGGAAAGGAAATTTAAACACTTATACGACCATAAATGCTGTAAAGCTCTATCTTGTACAGAGTCGGTGCTAAGATGAGTTAAATAAAATACCAAGAGTGCCGGGGATTGACAACCAAATCATTTACTGAGGTATTGGGCTTAAAGGGTTAACTGTGTACTGTAATATGTCATGGGGGTGTGGAACATGTGTTCATAACGTGAGAGTAATGATTGATCACGTGAGTCTTTCATAGCTTTAAGATTCCATCTATTCCATAAAGTCAGTTCATTGAGATCCATTGTTTAGTTAAAAGGAGGATGCCCTTTGCGGGCATCTACCCGCATATACCCAAGCTAATACCAGGGAGGGCCAGGCAATGGCTGTTGATGACTCAGCAGGGAAACCTAAAGGCTCCCCAAACCCTAAATCCTTAGCTCACAAGTATGGTGGAGTTGCAGCGACCAAAGGAGCTAAGGAGTTTGAGCGGGACTCGAACGAACCCTAGTCTGGCCATCACCAGGCAGGGATATTTCTGATAGGCCAACACAACCCTATAATTAAACACCCTCAAGAAATAATGATGTAAAATCGGAGAATGTGTGACGAATATCTGCCACCCAAAACTACAACCTCTTGACCAGGGCATCATAAATGCATACAAACTCCCTACACTCAACAAGCAAAAACACCATAAACGTTTTGAATGAAAAACATACTATATAATCACATAAATACATATACGAAAAGAAATAACACCCTAATAGTGGAGGATATTTTTTTTGTGTTTTGTCTGTCTACGGTAATATTAGCCTACAGTACTGTACTGTAGTAAAAGGAATTGAAATTCTCATTTTCTATTTTACTGTACAAATTGTAATCTCTCGAAGTAATGTTTGCTCAAATTCAATGTGTACGTAATATGTATGTTCGAATGTATAATAAATAACATTGCTACTTTACATTTCTAATGCATTTTTCATTTCAACTACCGTTGATAGGCATTCAACAGGATAAGAATAGATTTTTATGCAAAAGCCAATATGAGTGAATGGATTGCTGGAAAACGTGTACTTTTGGCGATACCATTATGTTTATTAAAGGAGCGGTTGCAGACACTCAATACAAGATGGAAAAAAATCTTTGGCCAATAACACTTTCATAGGTTTTCCAGTAAAAGATGGGATAGTTGAAAACAAAATAAATAAAATATTAGAAACAGCAAAACTCGATAACAATGAAATGCACACGTTTTGGATGAATATATTGTTGAACGTATAGAGGAGCATTGAGAATAGTTAACGAATGGGGATTTAGAAGAGCTCACTAAGTAGTTGACAAAAGTTTCATTGTATTCTCTCTATTTTCGACATTAATACTTGTAGAAATATGATTACAGAGATAGTGTTGACAACTGTATTTTGCCATGACTGGAGAAAGTCTTGACATCTGCGTTATAGTCTAACTTCTAATCGTCGAGACAGGGCGTGGAATAATGCAACACAGTTGTCATAATGCATGCAGTTCGACGGGTCTATGCTTCATGTCAGTTGGCCGTCATACGCCTGATTACATATCCTTGTGTTTGCTGACTTTATGCATAAAGTGGAAAATCTTACTTGTCGCCAAGAGAAGATACTTTCGATTTTATATAAATAACTGATGACATACTCAAAAGAAGATAACTTAATAAGGTATAACCTGATACTCATGATTTCTAATAAAGACTTAATTCAGTTCCATATGGACGGAAATATAGAATAAAAATAACTGTCTAATCTAAAGGATTTTCTTTGAAATTGTGTAAATTATTTGTAAGCGTTTTCCAAAATACTTTACAGCGTTTCTGGAAAGATGCAAAATTAGGACATTATTCTTCAATAGAAACAAACCAAGTCATATATAAAAACAATTGTAGGTTTGTGGTAGTGTGCGACCACTGAAAATAACTAACTGTTCTCACACATTGCAGAGATAGCTACTGAAGCATGAAACAGGTACAAAGTTGTCCATCACTTGAGAGCAGCCTTGGGAAAAAGTCCAATCAAAGATGTGAAAGAAAAAAAAATATCTATGTCTCTAGAAGTCTAGATGAAAGGTCAAATGAGCTTGATCCAGCTGTTCTTAATAAAATTGTTACTGTGTATTTTCCTTTCTATATTATGGAACAAGTAACATTTTATTTCAGATTTTACTGAGTCTTTGACGAGGGGAAAATGTGTTGTTAAGTAATGAGCACCTTGAACATTACTATATACTTTAATGCCTGATGTTTGTTACGCAATATATTCTATCTCATTAGCTTAAGCAATTTACAGTATCATGCACGTTACCAATAATTTAAGAAGAAAAGTATATTGACCGCTGGAGAAATCAGAATAACGAAAGCCAGGCTATCGGTAAGTGCGTACGAGATATAAGTAAATGTATGTTTGAGAGAGAGAGAGAGAGAGAGAGAGAGAGAGAGAGAGAGAGAGAGAGAGAGAGAGAGATCAATTAACACAGTTCAAGTTTACCAATAAGAAAGCAGTGGATGTCATTTTGATAACCCACAAGGCTGCCTTGCCATTTCTGTGAATCTACGCTGCAAACATTTTGCTTTAGATTACCCCCAATCCACGAGACTTGAAATTCAAGGTTATGGAAGCCAACTGATAGAGGTTGTGAACGTTGTTTGCCATCCATGTTTCCAAAGCTCGGCATCTGTTTGGCAATGCGAATAGGGTATGCTACCCGTGTCATTGGCTAGTAATTTCACCCTAGTTCTTTTTTTTTAATTTGTCAGGTCACGACCTCATGGGTCATCCCTTCAAATGCTATGTAGATGTACTGTACATGAGATATATCCCGGTAAAAAAAAATGGCTTACACACACATGTGTATATATATATATATATATATATATATATATATATATATATATATATATATATATATATATATATATATATGTGTGTGTGTGTGTGTGTGTGTGTGTGTGTGTGTGTGTGTGTGTGTGTGGTTGTGTGTGTGTTTTCCAGTTTCAGAATTTATTTGTTTAACACTAAAAACATACTTACTATGAAGACTGTATGAACGGATGTCAATTAACCAAATAGAATGACCGACCATTCCAAAATGAGCCTTTTTCCCGCCGTAGCCTTGAAGGCTGTTACCATAGGCCCTAATACACGCTGGCCTTTGGAGAGAACAATCTTTCTTGTTTTCCACTTACCTTGAGCAATAGCGGTGTTGGAGAGACCCCGCCCTAGCCACATAACCACGGCTCCTGCTAAGACGGCCTCCACGCCCACACATCCGCCCGACAAAACTGCCCACCAGCCCCCGGTCTGTTTAAGAGAGAGAAAGCGAGAAAATAAAGTCACGTAATGTATAACTAGTGGAATGTTCTACCGACTTGCTTCTTTGTTTTCATTCATGTATTTTCTATTTGTTTTTGATAAAGCTGAAAAATTTAGAAAAATAACAAAATTCATGATTATAATTACCATTATCCTTATTATTCTTATAAGTCAAACAGAATGGTAGAAAAATATGATAAAAAATGCAAACGATGAATAAATTTCACATTTTATTAAATAACAGAAAAAAATGTGAAACTAAAACAATGGTTCCTTAACATGTACATCTTCCAGACTGACATTTAAGAACAAAAATACAAAAAATCAAAAAATAAATTAATAAAATAAATAAAAGTATGAAATATGGATATATATATATATATATATATATATATATATATATATATATATATATATATATATATATATATATATATACACAGTATATACATATATTTATATGTATATATTCATACATATAGTGTATGTATATATATATATATATATATATATATATATATATATATATATATATATATATATATATATATATATATATGTGTGTGTGTGTGTGTGTGTGTGTGTGTGTGTGTGTGTGTGTGGACTCGGTAACAAAGAGACCTAGTTAGGCAGGTTGGCTGTGAGTTCAGCTCGAGTGTCGGGCACTTGGTGGCTCCTTATTTAGACAGCCTCTAAAAGTAAACCTCCTGTCTCAACTCAGTCATAGACTACTATTGGTAAAGGCATTGTCATGGGGAAATTTTGAAGAGAACTGGTAACTACTTGAAATGTATTGTCTGCGACATTTTTGGTGGATACGCTTATCCTTATCATTTGATTGATGTTTGCAATTAGATCATAGATATTTCAGGCTTGATTTCTAGATTATGTAAGTTGATTGGAATTTTACATTTTCGTACGAAAATATACTTTTTGTTTAATCTATGGTGGTTACAATTGGCCAAAATATGCCTACTACTCAACTTGAAACTGGTTATTTCAATAAAGTAGGATTCTCAAGGAACACTGTGTGTGTGTGGTATGTACCCAATTATCTAAGGATCAAAATCATGGCTTTCCAGCAGGTGTTAAAACGATTTTCCAGCAGGAGGTTATCGCTGTCATTAAACCTCAAGCGGTGCACTGTAACCATTGCTTGAAGGACTTTGCATTGTTCTTTTGACCTATAGCTGTATTCTCTTTTTAGCCTTCAACTATACCTGCGGGTCCCCCCGCCCCCACAAGTTACCCAGGGGATGCTAAGTAGCCTCAAGTACTGGGCCAAAGGACCCAAATTTATAAATTCAATTCAGTCCCTCACTAACGATTGTACCTTTGGTTACAGAGTCAGTCACCAGCACCCAGCACCTTTCTAAGACATGGCTGGACAATATGAGATAGGTAATTATTTTAAATCTATGCCTCTCAATGCTCGTCTTTAGTGAAGATTTGGATTAAAGCATCAATTCCTATTTTCATACGCTCACGTGTGACTGTTTGATATATTTGACTAGTTTAATGAACTCAATTAGGAATATTAGGATAAAGAAAGAACTGATTCACTTTGTCGGCACATTGCTGGCTTCTGTCACAAGACATGACTTGGAAAGTTTGCAAGAGTTAATTTAGCTGTTTTAGAAATTTTCTGAAGTTGGTTAAACTAAGTAATCAGTCACCATCATGACTTAGGTTAAGAGTGTTCCTGCTACTTTCTTGATCTCTAAAGTTGTAGGCCTACATCCCTCAATTGTGAGAAATTTATGTGATGTAGAATCAGATATTTCCAAAATTAAAGTTTGGAATGAAATTCAATACAGAAGTGATATATCCATTTTAAAACCTTCAGCACATGAATTCTGGACAGAAACAATTTAATCATGTCCTAAAATAACAAAATAAAGTATTTCCTACAGTTCTATTCTTCGCAAATATAAGCCAAATCAAGAAACTGTGGGGGGAATGTCATGAGATATGCATGTTCTACAACTGTCCCCCAAATCGATACTCTTGTAGTTCAAAAGTATGAACATTAGCTACAAAATTGAAGTAATATTTACTTGTTTTTAAAATCAGCTTTGATCCTTGAACTGCAATTTGAGTTATGATTAAAAAGTATTAATAGTATTTAAAGATTAGTACTTTAATTCATGAATGAAAAAGTAAAAATAGAAAAAATTTAGTAAATTTCATTATTATTTTCTTATCCTCATCATACAATTCAAAAGGTTCAATACTACTCAGTATTCTAAAAGTTCTATTCCAGCTGTGAACAAGTTGTGGAATGATCTTCCTAATCGGGTAGTTGAATCGGTAAAACTTCTAAAGTTCAAACTTGCAGCAAGTGTTTTTGTTGAACACGGTGACATGAGTCTCTTTTTATGGTTTATATTTGTAAGATGTGTTTTAACTTTTGTTACTGTTCTTAAAATATTTTATTTTAATTGTTCATTACTTCTCATATAGTTTATTTATTTATCTATTTCCTTTCCTCATTGAGCTAATTTTCCCTTTTTGGAGACCTTGGGCTTATAGCACCCTGCTTCTCCAACTAAGATTATAGCTTAGCTAATAATAATAATAATAAAAATAATAATAATAAGTCGGTCACCAGTATTTAGATAGGCCATAGGTGGAACATTGCTTAAAAAATTGAAACAACTGGAGAAAACTATATCTGCTACAAAAATTGCACCAAATTTGGATTTCTGAAGTTCACCAAGTACTTGATTTGGAAGATCTTTTCAAAATTTGAGTATAGCTAACTAAAACTTTTAAAATACTGTGAATTATTAAACCTCACTACAAGATATACATTCCCGATAGAATTAATTGCATTTTAGTACTATGAAAAAAAAAAAAAACTTACATAGCATTCACAAAGAGCTAAGTGGACAACGGTGCCACAGATTGAAATCCAAACGAGGGATATAACATCTGATGGACAGAAGCCACAGGCAAAACACTGAACTATTTAGTCGAGACCTAATGAACATATGGAAACCAAAGACGGAAAAAACTGAGATCTAGCCTCAAAATAAGTTAAATAAAAGAGATACTTAACCATTGACCATATAAGGACTAGTCGCGTATTAGTATCCTTCTGTGGGCCTAAGGTAATGTATTTTGTCCATGAAAAATGTTAATCAGCTATACCGTAGTAGACTGTATTACTTGTAGGCTTATATTATTATGTTCTTTGTTTACACAATATTCATATATTTTCTGGAAATACTTTGAGATCTCAAAAAAAGGATAAAAGAAAAGAAAAGAAAATATAAGTTAACAAGTGTTATTATAAAAATCTCACTTTTATAAGGATTTTTTACTTTATTTTAACTTGTACTTCATCCTTATATCCTATTTTACCAGTTAATTTTTCGTATATGCATATCATTCCGTGGATTTGACCGTTTTCTCTAATAGTTTTGAAATAAGTTTTAGAATATGCAGAGCTCTGATAATTTATTCTAAAAGTTCTGATTCAACGGTCTGTATATGTTAATGTCTCGGTAAAAACATTAATTTATTATTCAGGACAAAAGTTTTTATGATTGGCCGACCAAAATCTTTGGATGCGTTATAACGGAAAATAACCCTTCAAGGAGAGAAACGGTATGGGAAAGTTCTGAACAGCTGATACCTTCTCAGGGGTGGACGCCTTCAGTAGTGATACGGTTCCTGGAGAACAATACTTTGTTGGCGCCAAAGGTACACTTGTTGTGCAGGACTACAAGGTTGTTCTGTTTAGGTGGTGGAGAATGATGCATAGGTGACGGAGTTGTTCTTCTTTGAAGGAAGAGAGCATAAGTTTGTCGTCCACGTAACATACACAGAAGGGGAGATCCCTTAAGATGCCATCCACGAGGAGTTGAAAACTGGCTCCAACATTAATGAAGGCCAAAACAAGAGTAATTGAATATATATACACCAAAGGGGATGCTGATGGCAGTCCTGGGGATGTCTTCTGGGTTCAAGGGTACTCAAGGGTACCTGATAACAATTCTTCATGAGGTCGAGAGTTGAGAACACATTGACTTTGTTCAGGTAACAGGCGACATCAGCGATGATGGGGAGGAGTTAGTGATCTGGTTCTATCTGCATGTTCAGATGCCTGTAATGCCAACAAGAGTGTAGGGAGCCATCCTCCTTCAGGGTGACAACTTGGGACTTGAGGCATTTTGGCAAAACCAAATTTCTTCCATTTCAGTGTAGGTTCGTTTAGCAGCTGCTAAGCGAACTTGGGTCAGACACCTGAATCTGGCAAACACCAAGGGCCCTGTCATCTTGAAATGTTGATAAGTATCATGCCTGGTGGGAACCATGGGCATTTGGCAAAGTTCTGGATGGAAGACTTCCGGATACGATGTGAGGTGAAGAGCACTGGCATCCGTGAGTGCGTTGATGTGGATTGCTAGGTCAGAGGGGTTAGCTTTAAGAGGTATCGACGAGTATGAGTCTGCAATGACGAAACATAGATGTGCCACATCAACCAGGAGGTGAAAATGGGAGAGGAAAGCCACACCGAGTATTGGCAATGTTACATCAGCAACGAGGAACTTTGAATGGTACTTGGGGCTATCAAACGATAGTGGGAGTGTCTTGTACCTGTGGGTGGGAATCGTATATATGATGGCAGCTACCAGGAAGATGTAAACAGGCTTAGAATGACTACTTCACGTTCTGGAGAATGACATTTGTAGAAGGGAACAGCAAGCACCAGTGTCTACCAAAAACTGCACACCCGTATCTGTATCATGTAAAAAGAAAAGTTTAGTGACAGGGGAGGCCACAGCCACAAAGGATAACCTAGTTACAGATTTTTTGGACACTGACAACTGTCCACACATTCCTTCACAACAGCCCCAAATCTGGAGTGGTAGTAGCAGCTGCAGGTGATGGGCATCAGTAAGTGGCTATACTTAGGTCACTGGTTGGGGTATGAGCGAGGGGCAGATTTGCCACTGCTCCGGCATGTCACGGAGTGAGCATCTGTGTCCTACCACGTTCAGTTCAGCTTCGGTCAGTGTTGAAGTTTTGTCCTCTAAGTCAGAAGTGGGTGCATTGGTGGAGGTCTTGAAGGTGGTGAAGTGGCTGTCCATAAGCGTCAACTTTAATCCTCAGGTCCTTAATGGGCAAGGTATCCCCATCCGAGATGGCAGCGCGTACAGGTTCGGGTAGGCATTGTATCCAAAGGGCATGAAGTAGGTTCACTCCCTGAGGAGAGCCGTCTGAGGCCAGTTGCAGCCAAGCGATACTGGTCATTTCCCTGAAGGTGAGCCAAGCTTTTTGGTCCACCAGCAACTGTTGAGAGAACTGAAAAAGCTTGGCTATACAGGCAGCTGGCGATATTGCGTACTGGTGCAGGAGGTATGTTTTGAGGGCGTCATAAGCCCTTGGTGCAAAGCGAATCGGGGATTTCTGGGAAAGTGTCCTCGGGGATTGCCGCAAGGACATAGTCTGATTTACTGCTTGAACACGTCCCGCCCTTGATGTGAAACTGAACTTCAGCATGCTGGAACCATGCAAACACTTCTCTACTAGTAAAGGGCAGCAATTTCATCGATGCGTTGTGGGTTGAAGAGTCAGGGTCGATGTGCAGCATCGTAAAAAGTGTAGGGTGCAGCGGTGGGTGGAGAGGCAGTGAGAAACTGGTCCTCCAGTGGTCACCAATGTGGCAAGGCTGCTGTCAAGTCCTAACAGAAAGGCGAGGTAAATGTAACTGACATTATTCAAATAAGACAACTAACCTATATACATACGGTAGAGGACAATAATGGCACAAAATTTCAACAATGTGAAATATGCAATGGCAAGATTAAACATGTTTTTCTATTATCTGTGCAGGAGAGAACGAAAAAAAAGAAAAGAAAAAAGCAATAGCATTACAGTGTATTAGCGTGTGTTGGTGCAGAATATCCAGCTGGAGAGGAGAACATAGTCTAGGGAAACTTGAATGTTTAATACATGGTGCTGCTTCTTAATGGATGCTGCTTCTGCAATCACCAGCCTCCCTTAATTACCTTCCTAGTGAACAAACTAAGTGTCCCGAAAAAGGAAATTAAATGGAGTTTTTTGTGGGCATCAACGAAATGCCAATACATGGCCCCATTACGTATGAGATTGAAGTCGCCTCCTGAGTGCTTTCGTCATGTGGCCAATGTAACATATGCTAAGGGACATATGCTTCCCTTCTGAGCTTATAAATAGTGGACATCATTGGTGTTAAGACTCCTTTGGTATTATGGATAGATGACAAGGGTAATTAGATTGGCTTGCTCTATATTCTCAGCAATACTCTTTCAAATGGGGTCTTTAGTGTCACTCGACATTTGATGAGTCTTTTAATGACATCTTCTATCTGTGGGGCATCCCATAGTTCACATTGTGATTGAGAACTACACGTTTGTTGTCCCTATTTTAGTTCTGGGCCTGTATGCAGAATGCACTCTTTTTTTTTTTCCTTATTTCCTCTAGATGTTGTTGGGATATTCATTTTTCATTAATATCTGTCTCAGACATTCCAATTTTTCATGGGCATCTTTCTAACTACAGTACTGCAATAGGAGAAGGCCCTCCTGATATAAGCACCATTGACATACCTCTTGTATGTATCTGAACACTCTCCCTATACGTTGAGATACCGACCAATATTCATAGGTTTCTTTAAGGAAATGAAGAATGTCTTTCAGACTAGCTTCAGCTGTGAAGTTTAGGGCTGAATTAGCTTTTAGGACACTGGCAAGCTCCTCGGATCATCAGTTCTTCTAACTGTGATGAAGATGTTATTAACATATCTTGCATAGATTTTAGGTTTCGTGCAACTCCTGAAAGTTGTATGTATATGTTGATAAAGAACTCCAAGTGGGAATTCCATTGCCAAATCATCTATATGCGATAGATATCTCCTCTGTGTGACAGAAAATGGGGGCTCCATTGTGCAGGATTATAGCATGTCTTTCAATAATTCTTCAGTCCTTGCTAGATCTATATACATTGTTTAAGATCACTTGGATGGTCTCCTGAACTGGCTTTCAACATTCAGCCATGCTATATCTTGATCGGGTTCCAAGGATTTAAGGATGTCAATAAATTCTATAGAAATTTTCGATGAATAACCAGGTGGTATGTAAGATGTCAAGATGCTGTCTAGTACCTTAGCCAATCTATATGTTGGGGATGCCATTTCTGAAATAATGGGCCTTTATGGTTTTCCAGGTTTGTGTGTCTTTACAGTTCCATAGCAGTATCCATACTTAGAGTTACTGACTACTTTTAGGAATTTAAAATCTGGTTCCAAACTACTGGCTTCTTTTGTTATCCTTTTTTTTCTAGATTTTCTGATGGGTCTTTGTTTAATCTCAGGAACTTTGTTGTGTCATTCCGGATGTCATTTATCTCCTTCATGCTTTCTTTTTTCTTCGTGATGACATATACAGCAGATTTATCCCTTCCCTGAGGATTATATCCTCTCTTTCTCAGTCCATTAGCTGCTTTCTGAAGGGATTATTCAGAATTTTACTGGAGAATGTGCTATGCAGTCTTCCTCCTTCACCAACTAATTCATCAATAATAGTAGAGGTATGGTTAATCTTTTCTTCTTGATGAAGTTTTCAAAGGTGATCTACAAGAACCTCAGATTCAATCCATTTTTGCTTTAGGATCAGGCTCCCTTATATAATGGAACTGGTGTCCGAGATTTGGGAGTTTCTTCTCTGCCTCTGTTAGGCCAATATCTGCTAGGTTTACATAGGTATCTTCATATTAAATCTTAACTGGGCCACCATTCTGAGTCATGAGTTTCTTAGTATATCTTGTAGTAACTACTTGTCTGTGTCTTCTTTCATCATATTCTGGCGATAGCCAAGGCGCAGCGTTACATACCCCTGGTCCTCTGCATGGCCCTAATGGCCTGACTTGTAATGCGGGTGACCTCTATGGTGGTGCATATCTAAGGATATGCCCTTGTGTTTATATATATATATATATATATATATATATATATATATATATATATATATATATATATATATATATATATATATATGTGTGTATGTGTGTGTGTGTGTGTGTGTGTGTGTGTGTGTGTGTGTATTTGTGTGTGGTCTATACTCAGCAATTATACATTTTTACAATCTTCTAAGGATCTCTGAAATTTTGAAATGTTTTCATTCTTCGATTCTATTTTTTTCTTTCCAGTTACATAGCAATTAAAAAAAAATATAAAAAAATTTGCAAAAACCTAGCAAATCTTAAACTTAGGATAATCAAAACAATGCTATAGTGATGGAATATAATGAAAGAGAAAAAGATTCCTAGTTTCTATAACAAAAGAGGTACGCCGGAAAATCTGTAAAAACTATGAAAATACGATTTCAATGAGAAACATATTGACGCCCCTCAGGAAAATGTCTTAAATAAAATTGCGGAGAAAAGCTCTCTCAACAGAATATATGTGTATACACACACACACACACACACACACACACACACATATATATATATATATATATATATATATATATATATATATATATATATATATATATATATAGCCTATATATATCTTATCCACAGATATGCTTCATAAATATGTATATATATATATATATATATATATATATATATATATATATATATATATATATATATATATATAGATATAAATATACTGTATATATATATATATATATATATATATATATATATATATATATACATATATGTAAAAATAAATATATAATATATATAGCCTATATATATCTTATCCACAGGTATGCTTTATAAATATGCATATATATATATATATATATATATATATATATATATATATATATATATATATATACATATATATGTATATATATTTATATATATATACATATATATATATATATATATATATATATATATATATATATATATATATATAAATAAATATATAATATATATAACCTATATATATCTTATCCACAGATATGCTTTATATATATATATATATATATATATATATATATATATATATATATATATATATATATATATATATATATATATTATTATTATTATTATTATTATTACTATCCAAGCTACAACCCTAATTGGAAAAGCAAGATGCTATAAGCCCAGGGGCTCCAATAGGGAAAAATAGCCCAGTGAGGAAAGGAAATAAGGAAATAAATAACTGAAGAGAACAAATTAACAATAAATCATTCTAAAAAAGGTAATGTCAAAAGAGATATATCATATATAAACTATTAACAACGTCAACAACAAATATGTCATATATAAACTATAAAAAGACTCATGTCCGCCTGGTCAACAAAAAAGCATTTGCTCCAACTTTGAACTTTTGAAGTTCTACTGATTCAACAACCCGATTAGGAAGATCATTCCACAACTTGGTCACAGCTGGAATAAAACTTCTAGAGTACTGCGTAGTATTGAGCCTCGTGATGGAGAAGGCCTGGCTATTAAAATTAACTGCCTGCCTAGTATTACGAACAGGATAGAATTGTCCAGGGAGAGCTGAATGTAAAGGATGGTCAGAGTTATGAAAAATCTTATGCAACATGCATAATGAACTAATTGATCGACGGTGCCAGAGATTAATATCTAGATCAGGAATAAGAAATTTAATAGACCGTAAGTTTCTGTCCAACAAATTAAGATGAGAATCAGCAGCTGAAGACCAGACAGGAGAACAATACTCAAAACAAGGTAGGATAAAAGAATTAAAACACTTCTTCAGAATAGATTGATCACCGAAAATCTTGTAAGACTTTCTCAATAAGCCAATTTTTTGTGCAATTGAAGAAGACACAGACCTTATATGTTTCTCAAAAGTAAATTTGCTGTCAAGAATCACGCCTAAAATTTTGAAAGAGTCATACAAATTTAAAGAAACATTATCAATACTGAGATCCGGATGTTGAGGAGCCACCGTCCTTGACCTACTTACAATCATACTTTGAGTTTTGTTAGGATTCAACTTCATACCCCATAATTTGCACCATGCACTAATTTTAGCTAAATCTCTATTAAGGGATTCACCAACCCCAGATCTACATTCAGGGGATGGAATTGATGCAAAGAGAGTAGCATCATCTGCATATGCAACAAGCTTATTTTCTAGGCCAAACCACATGTCATGTGTATATAGTATGAAAAGTAATGGGCCAAGAACACTACCCTGTGGAACACCGGATATCACATTCCTATACTCACTATGGTGCCCATCAACAAAAACTCTTTGAGATCTACTACTTAAAAAATCAATAATAATGCTAAGAAACGACCCACCCACTCCCAACTGTTTCAGTTTGAAAACAAGGGCCTCATGATTAACACGGTCAAAGGCAGCACTAAAATCAAGGCCAATCATACGAACTTCCCGACCACAATCAAGGGATTTCTGTACTGCATTGGAGATTGTAAGAAGGGCATCACATGCTCCAAGGCCTTTCCGAAAACCAAATTGCAAACTAGGGAATAGGTGATTACCTTCAGCAAACCTATTAAGACGTTTTGCCAGAAGACGTTCAAAAACTTTAGATAATATGGGAGTTATGGAAATTGGGCGGTAATCAGTGGGACTTGAGCTACCACAAACACATTTACATAGAGGAGTAACATTACCAATTCTCCAACAAGTGCTAAAAGCTCCTCTTCTTGCTAACTTCCGTAAAATAACAGATAACTTTGGAGCTAAGAAATCTGCTGTCTTTATAAAAAACAAAGGAAAAATACCATTAGGGTCTACACCTCCA
>NC_090765.1:5350948-5385948 GCF_036898095.1 Palaemon carinicauda | reverse complement strand
GCTGAATTTGTTTCTCATAAGTAAATTTGCAATCAAGAATCACACCTAAAAAGCAACCTATATACAGTATAGTAATAGAAGCATTGTCAATACAAAGATCTGGATGTTGAGGAGCCACTGTTTTGATCTAATAATAATCATACTGAGTTTTGTTAGGGTTCAGCTTCATGTCAAATAATTCGCACCATGCACTAATTTTAGCTAGATATCTATTAAGGAATTCAACACCATAGCTCTACATTAGGGAGATGACATTGATGCACTGAGAGTAGTATCGTCTACACATGCAACGAGCTTGTTTTCTAGGCCAATTCACATTACCATGTGTATATAGTATGAAAAGTAATGGGCCAAGAACCCAACCCCGAGGAACACCAGATATATTCCTAGTCATTATGGTGTCCCCAAAAACCCACTCTTTGCAATATATTACTTAAAAATTCAATAATGAAAAGACCCACCTACGCACATCTGTTAAAGTTTTAAAACAAGGACCTCATGATTTACACAGTAAAAGGCAGCACTAAAATTTATCTGTTAAAATGAAGACTTATTTTCTGCTAATAAAATAAACTTTCTGACCACAATCAC
The DNA here is from genome assembly GCF_036898095.1 of Palaemon carinicauda. Lineage (NCBI taxonomy): Eukaryota > Metazoa > Arthropoda > Malacostraca > Decapoda > Palaemonidae > Palaemon > Palaemon carinicauda. Next base: position 5,385,357 of record NC_090765.1, on the reverse strand, counting down.
GGAGTTTCTGTACATCATAGGAAATTGTAAGAAGGGCTAAACATGCTCCAAGGCTTCTAGAAAAGCAAAACTGCATATTGGGGAAAAGAAAGTTACCTTCAGCATACCTATTCAGATGTTTTGCGAAAAGACGTTCAAAAACTGTAGATAAAATGGGTTATATAAATTGGGCTGGGCGGTAATCAACAGGGCCAGAGCTATAGCAAACACATTTACCCAATGGAGTAACATGACCTATTCTCAAACAAGTGCAATTAGAACATCTTGCTAACTTGCAGAAATCAACAGAGCATAGGAACTAGGATTAGCCCCCCAAAAGCCCGTACCTCTTGACCATGCAATTACATCTAAAAATAACCCCAAATACATTCTAGCAAATGGTGTAAAATGTGATTTGTAAAGTTACTAATGTTTGTATGAAAACGGGCTCAGGAAAAAAGTTTGTTTAACGGTGGCCATTAGTGAATGGAGCAGAATAGTCATTGAAATAATGCCATTATCATTAGTAAGTATACTGGTGAGGGTGGCGATGGTAACGATAATCGTAGAAATACGTCGTTTGTAATCGTGGGGGACGAAAAACTATGTTACTAATCTGTTGCCGGATGCATTACTGGAAAGCCTGAATATCACGTCACGGGGCATCCTTTGTTCAAGGTTTCCTTTTTTAATGTCATTTGGTTTTCACTATTTTCAACCTCACATTTATTACTTAATCCGTACGTCAAAAAATACATTTAAAACTTTGTCCCATATGCCCATATAATCCTTGATACTTATCAACTTAAAAAGAGCCATATTGAGCCCTTTTACTTAATTATCAACCCCTTATTAACGGCATTGGCACTGTAATTTTGTTTCACAATCCTACATCAAATAATATGAACACCATTGTCATCGATATCTCGGAATATACACAAATTAACAATAAAAAATGTTTCACGGTGAAATGGCCGACCAAAACTTTCGAGACAAGGTTAAAATGTCTATATTTTCAAATATTTCTATGGCTACAACTGGTTACCGCTTATAAAAAAAAAAAAAAACGCCGTAATATAAAGAAAAAATCAATCATTTTTTATTACCTCTAGCTCACCTAAACCACCGTTCTTATTCAGCTCCAGAACTATAGTGAGCTTTTCGAACCAGGAATTGGTGCTTTGGCCAATCAGAGACATTTACTTTACCAGGCTTTTCTTTTGCCGTTTCTTATTGGCTAGAAACTTCGTTATTTGCCAAGAGGCTTTGAAAGAGTTCTTCTTCTTAGCTGGTGGGATTTCTAAGATTTCTTATTTCTGTCAATATATTTCTTATTTAAGCATTTTTATTTTCAAAACCCAATATTTCGCATTATATGCATCATCATATATGTGTATAAGAGACTTTTAGTTATTTTCAAAGAAAGAATATAATTTTTTCGATAATTGACTGCATTTTCCCATATTTTAAAGATATCAATAGGTGGAAACAGAGGCATTTTTTAACGTAAAATACTGGGAAAAAATCTGGTTTAGGGGAACATTTGGGGCGTTGCTTCTCTATCGCCTTAGCCAATAGCAAGATCTAATTTAGACCTTGGCCAGTAGGAGCACGCCATTCAGGTAATTGTTAGCGAATTGTTGTTTGCTCATTCAATTACCTAAACTAGCCAGAGGACATCTCGAAAACGGAGAAAAGTTCTTCAAAGGAAAAAAAGCCTGGTAGTGTAGGAAGGATCGAAGAGCAAGGGAAAAAATTGAAAATCGGCCGAGCCGTTCTGGAGAAGTATCGTTTAAACCTGTTTATGGTTAGATCAAACGGAAGCTCATTTGCATATTATTATTATTATTATTATTATTATTATTATTATTATTACTATTATTATTATTATTACTTGCTAAGCTACAACCCTAGTTGGAAAAACACGATGCTATAAGCCAAGGGGCTGCAACAGGGAAAATACCCCAGTCAGGAAAGGAAACAAGGAAAAAAATATTTAAAAACAGTAACGTTAAAATAAATATTTCCTAAATAAACAATAAAACTTTAACAAAACAAGAGGAAGAGAAATAAGAGAGATTAGTGTGCCCGAGTGTACCCTCAAGCAAGAGAACTCTAGTCCAAGACAGTGGAAGACCATGGTACAGAGGCTATACCACTACCCAAGACTAGAGAACAATGGTTTGATTTTGGAGTGTCCTTCTCCTAGAAGAGCTGCTTACCTTAGCTGAAGAGTCTCTACCCTTACCATGAGAAAGTGGCCACTGAACAAATACAGTGCAGTAGTTAACCCCTTGGGTGAAGAAGAATTGTTTGATAATCACAGTGTTGTATAAGGGCAGAGGAGAATCTGTAAATAATAGGACAGACTATTTGGTGTATGTGTAGGCAAAGGGAAAATGAACCATAACCAGACAGAAGGAACCAATATAGGCATCTTAGTATATGTAGATATCAGTGTTCTTTATAAAAAGAAAAAAATAACATTTAGGTCTACACGTCCATTAGGATCAAGATCAAGTAAGTAGGTTTCAATTTCACAAGACCGAAAGGTAAAATAGTTAGTTTAGCTTAAAGAAAACAGGAATGAGAAAGACTAAGTTTCTCATTACTCGGCTTATTGTCATACACAACTACACAACAGCCAAAAGGGTTGCCGTTTTCTTTGGATAGAGAAGGAATCTTCAAGTATACACCAGATTTCAGGGTAGCCATCAATTTGCGCTTCTGGAATGTACCAGAAAGGATTTTTTTTTTTTTTTATAGTCAAGTTGTATTCCTTTTCGGTTGAAACATAGCTCTCTGAGCAGCACCTCTTAACTTAGTATAGTTATTCAAAGTCAATTCTGATCTGTTACCTTTCTGAAAATGATAAGCCCACGGTTTCATCAAATTGGTGTGTTTATAATCCTCACTGAACCAGGGTTAGTTTTTCACTCGGTATTTCAACACACAAAAAGGGATATGCCTATCAATTATATTGACTAGATTTTCTTTCAAGAGAGCAGCAGGGTTTGCCCCTTTATACAATTGTGACCAATTCAAATACAAAAGATCACTCAAAATGCCACTCCAGTCTACTTAAGATATATATATATATTCAAAGAACATGACATATCAAGGACTGGCTACTCAGTTTTAATAACTAGTGAACCAGGATTAAATCCAACAGCAGATTATTGTGACTTTGAAAAGACCGCTATTTCGGCAATGGAAGAGTCATCAACTAGTTATATTGGAATTATATATATATATATATATATATATATATATATAATTATTTATGTATGAATTAAGTATCCTTTTCTGACTGTGGATATCTTAACGTGGTGAAAGGGTTTGCGTGTCGCCATGATCAGCAAAGCCATACCAGGTTGGTTTGCTGTGAGTGATCAGACGAAAATCATCACCAATCTGCGCTATACAGCGTGGTGATGAAAAGTGGCTAAACCCCAGACATAAAATGAAATGTCAGTGGGATTTGTCCAGTAGAGGACTAGAAACGGCTCCTTTAGTTGTTATTTGTGTGTATACAAATATATATATATATATATATATATATATATATATCAGCCATAATTAGTCCACTGCAGGATAAACGTCTCAGACATAACTCACGTCAATTTATCAACTTTAAGGTGTTTCTTGGTCAGTTTATAACCCACAAATGTTCTTAGCTCGTCAATCCATCGTGTACTCTTCCTTCCCCTGCTTCTTTTGCAATTTCTAAGGACCTATTCTGTTGTTTCTGATGTCCATCTTTTATCTGCCATTCTCATTATATGTCTAATACATGTCTGCGTTGCTCTTTTTCTGTCTCTTAGTTTTATTCTCATCATTATTCTTTCCATAGCTCTTTGAGTTGTGACTAGCTTATGCTCTATGGCTTTCGCAAGGCTCCAAGTTTCTGATATATAAGTTAATAATGGTTTAAAGGTTTAAAGGCCACTCATGAATGGCAGAGGTAGGGGACAGTGACATTGCTTTATCAAGCAGGACAATGCCCTAGAGACTGACCATATATACAAATGGTCAGCGCCCAAGGCCCCTCTCTACCCAAGCTAGGACCAAGGTCAGGCAATGGCTGCTGATGACTCAACAGATAGACCTATAGGCTACCGGCTACCCTCCCTCCTTACCTGGCAAGGATGGCGAAGTTGCAGCGACCAAAGGAACTAACGAGTTTACGTAGGCCTTGAACCCCAGTCTAACAATCACCAGTCAGGGACGTTACCGCATTGGCCACAACCATCTGATTAAATATTTTTTTCTTCTTAGAGAAAGTGACATTTTAATTTTCATAATCTCATTTTGTTTACCAAATGCTCTCCACCCCATGCTTATCCTTCTTTTAATTTCGGTATCGTGTCCTGGTGAAACACTTATTGTCTGTCATAAGTACGTAAATTCATTATCAATCTCTAGAGGTTCGTCCTCAACCGTTACTTAATGTTTCTAAGCATTTTCATTGAACTTGATCATAGTTTTACTCATATTCATTTTCAGTTCAACATTCTAGCTTTCTTTACTCAAATCTTCTATCATCGTTTGCAATTCCTTCCATGTTTCACTAAACACAACTACGTCATCTGCAATTCTTGAGTTGTTAAGGTATTCTCTATTGATGTTAATTCCTACATTTTCCCTATTTAGATTCTTAAAACCTTCCTCTTGGCATAATATAAATAATATATATATATATATATATATATAGCCTATGTATATATATATATATATATACCGATATATATATACATATATATATATATATATATCTATATATATATATATATATATACATACATATATACCGGTATATATATACATATATATATATATTATATATATATATATATATATACACGTACACACACACGCACACACACACACACACATATATATATATATATATATATATTTCTATGCCAATAATTTGTGTTAGAAGATGCAGTTAGGAAGACAAATTACAGAAAGTTGTATGAGTATGTGTTCAATACTTTCATTTACTGTTCGACTGAAATCCAACATTCATTTAAAGAATAACGCAATTATATACTACGCACAAATATTATAAATATAAAGATACCTTTAATTTACCCAAACTGAAAGAACATGCTGTTGAATGGAAGGAAAACAAAGTGATATGAATTGTACAATATCTCAAGGTCTCGTCAGCCTTTTGGATAACTTTACTTTTAGTAACAATTTCAGTTTTTTTTTTTTTTTTTTTTGCCTTTTAATAGTTTCAAGGACACTCAAAACTGCCTGAAAGGAAATGCTATATGGATTAAATGTTCGTTGTTAAAGCTTTGCAACTATACCCTATTGACGTCGCGAAGACTGTTGGCACCCGAGGACAAAGTCTATTAAGTCTTTTCATTTGAGTGTATTAATCTTCATCTTGACAGGGAAATGTTTGTCCTCATCATTTCTGATATATTGTATTGAAAACAAAAGTAATATTCGGGAATGGAACCGAATTCTCAAACTGAAATAATTTATTTCCTAAGTAATAGAGGTAATTTATTTATTATTTGCCTTCATAAATAAATTACAAAATATTGATATGAAAGATAAAATGTAGGCTTTAGTAAAGCATCACCTTAATCAGTGAAAATAACCAAAAACAATTGGCAAATCAAATAAATCGGACTAAATAAAGGGATTAACATTAGTAAATCCAGGGTTTTAAGATAATCATGAAAATGTACAATTTGTTGCCAGTATAGACGTTAATATTAAAAAAAATAATTTTGTGGTAAAGACTGAATAGTTGTAATGCTTGAAAAGTAAAATAAGAATAAATATGAATTGTTTCATTAATTATAAACTTTACTTTTGTTCAAAAAATGTTTTAACATGTGTCAAATTAGTGAAAACAAAAAATATTAAAATGCTGGACGCGTAGGATCAGCCATAGGTAAAGAGATAAAAAGGTATAAAGCTATCAGAGGGTAAAGATAATTAAACAGATATTGAAAATAGAACACCAAAAGAGCACCTACAAAATGATTGACAATGATCAAGTATTGATTTGCGCCTTAACAGCCATATTTCAATCATTTGCAAAATGATGTCATAAGTATAAATAATGTCGTAATATATCTGTAGCTTAGGAGCTAAATATTCACCTAATTCCTCTTTTTCACACCTATAAATTCCTGTAATGAATCTATATAATCTCTTGATGAATGGAAGGTCTAAATATAGATGGATCCTCTGCATTTCAGGGCGTGTCTCATCGATTTTCGTCTATAAAATCCTATCAAAACATCGGATATAAATCGTATTTTGGATATAGCTATTCGAAACCACAGCATAATTGACAAAAATATGTTTCATAGTGATGTCTAATGGTGATAATTAACACACTTATCAGCGTAAATCAAAGAAGTCTTTACAGGGAATATTAGGAATATTATGTAAATTTGATGATTTCCAGAAAGAGGCAGATTATTACCAGACGTATTTCACATGCTTGTACAATAGGTAATGCAATGAGCAGGATATTCAATAATTATCAAAATTGTGAGACAATATACTAGATAGAGAAATTGTTAGAAATTTTGTCTAAACTTAATAGTGTTGAAAGTACTACTTAGCTTCTTAGCACTCGTCATTTAGATAGGCGACCATAACAGTTAAAGTTGAAGATAGAAATACAGATTTGAGTTAAAACGCATACAAAAAATATAGCCTTTCCTGTAAACGTTTCATTGTCACTGTAGGTAGTTATTGTATCACGTTCATAGCACCGACATCATTGATAAAACAGAAGCTTGAATGCAAATCATTTTTAAGAATGACGAAAATATTACAGTTTCCATTGGTGATACTAAGGGTAATGAATAAAAAAATGTTATATATACATATGACAATATTATAACAAAGGAATTTGGTAAATATAATTTGTTAATATTACTATTTTCACTGTCTAATTTTAAGTTGACTATAGGAATACGTAGCTATAATAACGTATTTTATATTTAGCCTTTCCCTCTCAGTTTTACAAAACCTTTGGAATTGGTGAATGGAATTAAAAATTCGGTTACTTAAAGGTGTTTCATACGATATTTGGCACGATAACCCCGGTAACCTGCACCATAATAATGAACACCGCCGACGACAGGGTGAGGGCAGCCGACCAATCATCGGTCACAGTCAAGTTGTGTGACTGCTGATTCGCTGATGTCAAGTCAAAAGAATTGTCCTCGTAGCTGCAAGACTGCTTTCGTGTTGCGTGTTTTTGCAATATGTAACAAAGAGAATCGTTTGCGTCATATACTAACAGGTAAGTGGTCGCGATACACAAGCACCAAACGATTTAGACTAGAGGACAAAGGCGACATTTATGAAGGAAATATTGAAATAACGAGTATACTGTAAGTGAGAGAGAGAGAGAGAGAGAGAGAGAGAGAGAGAGAGATCAAAGATAAACAATCACTTAGTTTTCTTGACTATTAAACTATCTCATTGACTAGTTGAAATAACTACTGATCTCCTTATACATAAATAGCGATATAGATACATATACAAATGTATAATGTGTGTATATATACATATATATATGCATATATATATACATATATATATTATATATATATATATATATATATATATATATATATATATATGTATGTATGTATATAAAATTTCCTCCATAAATTATATGCATGTCTATTTATGTATGCATCATGTGTCCATATATGTGTATGTATTGAGCATATTTATTTATACATATTCCATCATCCTCTTCCCTTAAGTCAATGTAAGAATAATGACAATAATGATGATTACTATGACAATAATAATAACAAGAGCAATCATAGATTTCTGACCTCCACCAAAGGATAATGTAGTTGTCCATGGCCTATGATCTATCTGTGGTGGAAATCTCGTCAAAATCCGTCAATTTCTTTTGACGTTACCTTTAAAATGGCGAAAAAAGCAAATCTGGATCTAGAATCCGGATCTAATTTATTAGGGTCATGACCTAAAATCTACATGTGGTGAAAATTTCGTCAAAATCCGTCCAGTAGTTTAGATGCTATCTTTAAAATGGTGAAAAAAGCAAATCCGCATCTAGAATCCGAATCCAGATCATCTCCAAAATTTGATGTGGTCGTCAATGACCTGAGATCTAACTGTGGTGAAAATTTCGTAAAAATCCGTCGATTAGTTCTAATATAGTCCTTTCCTGGAAATAGGCTTTCCACAGATACACACACAAATGAATAAATAAATTAAAATCCGGATCCGGATGATCTCCAAAATATCATTGGGTCGTCCATGACCAAAGATCTATCTGTGGTGATAATTTTGTTAAAATTGGTCAAGTAGTTTTGACATTATCTTTGAAAATGGCAAAAAATGCAAATCCAGATCTAGAATTCGGATCATCTCCAAAATTTAATGGGGTCATTCATGAACTAGGTTCTATCTGTGGTGAAAATGTCACCAAAATCCGTCTGGTAGTTTAGACGTAATCCTGTCCACAAACTCGCTGACAAATAATTGAATAAACTAGAATCCGGATCCGGATCATCTCTAAAATATAATGGGGTTGTCCATGACCTAAGAACTATAGTGAACATGTCATCTTTAAAATGGCGAAAAATGCAAATCCACATCTTGAATTCAACTCCGGATCATCTCCAAAATTCAATGGGGTCATCCATTACATAAAATCTATCTGTGATGAAAATTTCGTCAAATCTGTCAAGTTGTTTTGACGTAATCTTGTCCTCAGACACACAGACAAATGAATAAATAAATAAACTAAAATCCGGATCATCTCCAAAATCTAATGGAGTAGTCCAAGACCAAAGATCTATCTGTGGTGTAAATTTCGTCAAAATCAGTCGCGTAGTTTTAACATTATCTTTAAAAAAGCAAAAAATGCAAATCTGGATCTAGAATCCAGACCATCTCCAAAATTTAATGGAGTCGTCCATGACCTAAGTTCTATCTATGGTGAAAATTTTTTCAAAATCCATCTAGTAGTTTTGACCTAATCCTGTCCATAGACACATAAAAAAATCAAATCTGGATCCGGATCAGCTCCAAAATTCAATGGGGTCGTCCATGTTCTACGGTCTATCTTCGGTGAAAATTTCATCAAAATCCCTCGAGTATTTTTGAAATAATCTTGTTCACAGGCAAATGCTCACAGACAGATGAATAAATAAACCAACTCAATCGCAATACCTCTTTGGCGGAGATAATAACAAAAATAATAATAGCGATGAATAGTAATGTGATTTTCATCATTAAGAATAATGTCATTATCAATGCTTTACAAGTTCATAGCAGAAACAAAGTAAGTCATGTAATATATTTTGGTGTATTGGCTAAATATCATTCTTTATCCACATAAGACCATATGGAAAATTTCATAGGTATGACATTGCATGTTGTGAGAAAAATTTATCTGTGCAACAGATCAAAGAATTCTATTCAGTCTACTGGTGTAGTAATGTCTACACCACAAACCCTTGATAATTGTACGGTAGGTGCCATTCACAGTTTTGTTTACAGTAAGTTTTCTGCATAGCCAGTTTTTATAGTCAAAACAATGTTGGAAGATTTGAAGACCACCACCATTATCCTGGAAACATTCTCCAAGATATCAGTGTGGTGGATCATGCAAGATATCGGATTCAAATACAAAGTACTTGGCGAAAGGTGGATCTTACAAAAGAATCCCTTGACGTGGTTTGCTGACAGCTAGGCATTCACTGGGCTCTGAAGCACCATGGAGATAGGAAGGCAGATAATATATGTGGAAGAGATGTGGTTCACCCAAGACTCTTTCTGAAGATCTTGGGTTTATGACAGGAATGAGTCACAGCAGGGAGTTAATGCCATCAGCACACCGCACAGTCTACTTATCAGCGCCTTGCACAGGCAACAGGTACCACACAGCAAAGGAGAGCGTTTTTAGGTGGTGGCAGCTGGAAGAGCAAATGAGTTATTGAAGGTGCTTTCGTGTTGTACTGGCCTTGGTAAAAGTACCAGCAGTAATTACCACGGGGAAATGACACATTCTGGATAACAACTATGTTTCTACCATTGCTGCGCAAACCATCAGTGTTGGTACTTGACAACGCACCTTATCACAACCAGCTGTTAGAGGAGTATTGGTGTCCTAATTTGGCAACCAAATAGAATCCCTGACCTAGGCGGTGAAAATTACTTTTTTTGCTGGTCAGATGACAACAAAACCTGCCAAAACCACAGTACACCGTGGATAACATATTTCGAGAGTAGGTCCATAAAGTGGACCATTGAGCAAGCATGGGCATGCAAGAAACATCAGGTCTGTTAGTTCTTACATCAATTCACCATGGCAGACCTGCTCGCATGACTGAAAGAAGTCAAGCTTTTGGTCATTCAATGTTTGGGCAACTGAATGAAACTATCTCAAGATTTTGAGGACGAATACTGTTCGTCGGACAACATTCATGAGCCTGTGAAATCTATCATTATCAACTGAGAAGGCAACGACTTGGATATAAGAGACATATAACTGGATGAGGAAGAAAATGAGTTAACTTCTGTTTGGAAGTGTATTCTTCTTTACTACTTTTGCCTTTGCTCGTGTGAAAATTTAATTTTCTTTACTTCCATCGATAGTTTTTCATATATGGTCTGCTCAAAAAGCAAGACCTTGGTTCACGTAAGACTAGCTTAATCTTGAACAAGCAGGGGCATGTCCATTTATAAAATCTTATAGTACAATTTTTGTTACTCTTTATTCAAAATTTTCTTAATCTGTATAAAATTCAGGGCGTAAGCTACACATAGCTCAAGCGCTTGAACTATCAGTTACGGGTATCATTCAGCAGTGAAATGTATTCATGATTAAATTATGTATAATGATTATACTGTACATACATATGATGAAAGTTAAATAATAAAAATAACTGGAAATTGGGGGACAGAATAACTTCAAATCCATATAAAATGAATAAATACATAAAACCAGGAATACATAGACCAGCTGATGACCACTCAACAGCCCTAAAACAAAATATAAACATTGATGTTGGTTTCATTTATATGAATCAGGTGCATAGAAACAGCAAAACTGACACAGAGCCACAAATAGTAAATAATGGAGTAGTGTGCTACAACAAGCACTGTGGATTTATTACGGGACTAATCAAGTATTAAAAGAATACTTTCGGTATGTTACATTTATTTAACAGGACTATGCAGGTACGTGTGAACCGGAACTTTGAGACAATATGAAGCAACAGAAACTTCAGGGTAACAATAGTTTACACAGTGTGTGTAAGGCATGGTGCCTATTTTCTTAAAGTACTGTACTCATCGAAAACATAAGAGTAAATAGGGTAGATATTTGAGTGTGTGAAACAATATAGGAATTCCATATATTACTACTATTATTACTAATACTACCAACACCCGAGTCTTAACCCATAAAGTATATGAACAGGATGTCTTGCAAAGTACATCATACTACAGTATCAATGAATAGGAGAATATTCAGTAATGACGTTTTACTTGCCTCTACCTACGCGCCTGCTAGATTTGCCCGAGTTCCCCTTTAAATTTCTTTCATTTACTATGGTAAGTGCTTTAATTATCATCATTAGATATTACTGCAATTTTTTGCCTATTGGGGTATAGCTTCAAATAGGTATTTCCAAAATACGATCAATATCCGATGCTTTGGTAGGATTTTTATTGGCGAGAATCAATTGGCACTGGCAAGGACCTCAACTGTACATTATACAGTATCGTGGATTAGTGGCAAAACAACTGCTAGGCTTTATGCAGTGGATCCAGTCCCAAAAAATACTGTGTACGGACATAAAGTATCAATTTTCCAATTTGCACAAATTTGGCATATCGTTAAGCAAGCAATTCCGGTCACCAGTTTACGGGTATATAATCTCCATGCACAAGTCGATGTAACCATGGCGAAATACGGTTCTTCAGTCGTTTTTCGCATGACATTGATATCCATTTGTACCGTAAATCAAAATCATTGGGTTGCGGGTATATTTCCCTTAGGGCCAAAATGTAACAAATTCCAGGGCAAAAGTTATCAAATATAGGTCTGAATATAATATGTAAAAACTGGTCTCTGTTATTTCTAAATTTAAATCTTTTTACGACGCAATTGGCCGTCGTTGTGGAGTTTTAAAGAAACAAAATATGCACTAACTAACTTTAGGAGCCCTTAAGCTAACTTAGATTACCCCCTTTCCCTACGCTAACACTCAATGTGTTCTTATATTACCAAAAGCCGGTGAATTCGTAGTATTCCGACGATAAATTTTTTCTTTTCGCAGACACGAGACCAGAAACCCACAATCTCCAGGGTAATAATAACAATTTTGTTTTTAAACTCCAAAACAGTCTAAACTCTCATAAATTCAAGGATTCGTGATCTTCTTGTTGCTAATTAGCCAGAATTTTGTTTTAGCATTAAAAATCGTTAAATTAACTCAAACCCAATATTAAAATCGTGACTGGTCGACAGGTTGGATTTATAATAGACGAAGCTGAACTGTTTTAAACAAAAACTGATGAACTTCAAATTCGAAATGAAGATTGGTGATTACTATTATTATTACTTGCTAAGCTACAACCCTAGTTAGCTAGTTAGCAAAGCAGGATGCTATAACCCCAAGTGCTCCAACAGGGAAAACAGCCCAGTGAGGAAAGAAAATAAGGAACAACTACAAGAGAAGTTTAAGAACAATAATAACATTAAAATAATTTTTCCATTTATAAACTATAAAAACTTTAAAATAACAAGTGGATGCAAACTTCAAAATAACAAGAGGAAGAAAAACAAGATGGATTAGTTTGCCCTAGTCTACCCTCAAGTAAGAGATCTCTAACCCAAGACAGTAATAGACTATGGTACAGAGGCTATGGCACTACCCAAGACTTGAGAACAATGGTTTGATTTTGGAGCGTTCTCCTGGAAGTGCTGCTTACCATAGCTAAAGAGTCTCTTCTACCTTTACCAAGAGGAGAGTAGCCACTGAACAATTACATTGCAGTAGTTAACCTCTTGAGAGAAGAAGAGTTGTTTGGTAATTTCAGTGCAGTGATGTCAAGTGTATGAGGAGAATGTGTAAATAATAGGCCAGACTATTCTGTGTATGTGTCGGCAAAGATGAAATGAGAGGTAATCAGGGAGAGGGATTCAATGCAGTACTGTCTGGCCAGTCAAAGGAGTAATTAACTCTCTAGCGGTAGTATCTCTTGACCAAGAGAGATCAATTGATAAAGACAGAAGTCATGAGATGTCTATTTTTTCACACTTTGGTCATACATAATCATTACACACTGGTGTTAGGTTGCAATTATCAAGGGGAGCTAAATTTGATATATGATGTGGTTGCACGAATGAAATACAAATCTGTTAGATATAAGATATCATGTAGCTATGTTCTTTATTTGTTATTTTCATTACCGTTTATTTGAAATGGCAGATACTACCGATAGAGAGTTATTGGGTCCTTTGACTGGCCGGCAGTACTAAACTGGATACTTATCTCTGGTTACGGTTCATTTTCCCTTTGCCTACACATACACTGAATAGTCTGGCCTATTCTTTACATATTCTCCTCTGTCCTCATACACATGACAACACTGAGATTACCAAACAATTCTTCTTCACTCAGGGGGTTAACTACTCTACTGCAATTGTTCAGTGGGTACTTTCCTCTTGGTAAGGGTAGAAGAGACTCTTTAGCTATGGTAAGCAGCTCTTCTAGGAGGACACTGTACCATGTCCTTCCACTGTCTTGGGGCAGAATTCTCTTGTTTGAGGGCATACTCGGGCACACTGTTCTATTTTATTTCTCTTCCTCTTTTTTTGTTAAGGTTTTATAGTTTATATAGGAAAGATTTATTTTAATGTTAATTTTCTTAAAATTTTCTAATTTTTCCTTGTCTCCTTTCCTGACTGGGCTATTTTCCCTGTTGGAGCTCCTGGGCTTATAGTATCCTGCTTTTTCAACTAGGGTTGTAGCTTAGCAAGTAATAATAATAATAATAATAACAGCAAGAACAGGTTTAGTAATAATACCTTACACGGAATAACAAACACTTTGAAATGATTTATTTACCATAAACACTTCAATAGTTGTTTTACGGTTATGTACAGTTGGACACAGGAATTCCTGGAACACCGCACTCCTAAGAAGTGTACCCTGTCAGTACCCCTAATTCACGGTGAATAACCAAGCAGATAGTGTAGGAAGAGATGACAGAGATGGTATGTGGGGCTCAGCACAGGAACTCGCCACGCAGCAAGAGTATGGCTGGGTGCACTTCTTCAAAGTTAGATGTACCAATTGAACATACCCGTTGTATAATGTATCTTCATCAACGATTTCCTTTACAATCAGAGAAATCTCATGTTCTTGAAAGGATATTTCGCAGTGTGCCTGGTTCTTGCTTATCAATTATACAGCACTTACAAGATATCAATCACATCTATCAGGACTTTCATGACAGTCTGTTAAGCGTCCTTTCTTTTTGGGATGATTAAGTGGCTTCGTGTCACTTCCGTGGGTTTTCTGGAGAGTCTTATTATTCTAGTACCTGTTATCTGTTATAGGTATTTTTATGGGACATTTATTATCATATTACCTTGTAGATTATGTTGGCTGGTGCTTTGGAATTAACCGGATTTATGTTGTTTGGTTGTTTTGATAAGATCGATTAGTATACGTAGTGTGAATGGTAATATACACTAAAGGTATTCCAGCTAATCTGGATTTCCTTAATGAGCGACCTTTCTTTTCAGTATTTATATTTCAACTAAGTGATGGATGATAAAACCTTACATATTTGTTCAACTGTGTAATAGAGATTCATCTCTCTCTCTCCTCTCTCTCTCTCTCTCTCTCTCTCTCTCTCTCTCTCTCTCTCTGTGCAAGCGCGCGTGCGTTTCTCTGTTCCCATGCTAAAGAATATGAACCAAATCAAATTCTTGCACACATTTTTCTATACTAAATTTTATTGGTAGTTTCAATTTTTAGGTATATTTATAACATCTTTTAGCTGGTTGGTAAGCACAGAATTTGAATAATGG
This sequence comes from Palaemon carinicauda, assembly GCF_036898095.1. Lineage (NCBI taxonomy): Eukaryota > Metazoa > Arthropoda > Malacostraca > Decapoda > Palaemonidae > Palaemon > Palaemon carinicauda. The sequence continues at coordinate 5,370,290 of NC_090765.1, read as the reverse complement.
TTCATAGCTTGGGATTGGCTTCCGGATACGTGCGACAAGGTAATTACGAGGTTGTCTTCAGAGCCCAACGCCTGTTTAGAATATCAAAACAACTTGCTAATACAATTAACCGCCTTCGTAAACATTTAGGGAGAGATTGGCTTTATGCCTCTCTATTTGGAGGGGGGGGGGGGAATTGGTCATGCACTTCTAGATCTTGTGATAAATTGAAGTTGTCTAACTGCTATGATAAATTCCCAATCCCTCTCAATTGTAAGGAAACATCTGTATTTAAAAGGAAGCATCTCACACAGATTCTAATTAAAGAAATGTCAAGCGATGGGGTTACAAGACCAACATTAAGTTATTGGTTTATGTAGTTTTGGGGATTGTGTTTTTATATAGTTTGCTTATTATTATGAAAATTTATGGTGTCTATGATCATTACCTTCCACATTTCTCAGATTCATTCAAAATAATTATTGAATAGAAATTTTGTCATGGAAGATGGTGACCATACAATATCACAGCTTGTATGATAGATGATGTAACGCATTACAGCAAAATTTTCGGAAAAGTTACAAAAGGGGAACAGTGTGTATTAACGAAATGAACCAATTTTGCGATAGAAGATAGATAATATGACAAATGCATATACACACCCAACAACAACAAATGCAGTCATTCCTAGTACACTGCAAGACAAAGACCTCACACATGCCCATAATCAGGTCTGGGGTTTGGTTATTTTCATGATCTCTGCACATTGGTGAAGGTGGGAAACTTTAGTTTGATGGCTCACTGCAAACCAACCTAGTATGAGTGGCCCTGACTAGTACAGCTTAGAAGACCATGACGATACACAAATCCTTTCACCACGTTAAAAATCCCCACACAAACAAACATAGTATGTGTTATAGTCTTTTGTGGCTATAATACATATTTTATGTTCACGTGTCAGCTTTCGTGATTTCTACACACACACACACACACACACACGCACACGAGCGCACACACACACACTCACACACACACACACACACATATATATATATATATATATATATATATATATATATATATATATATATATATATATATATATATATATACATATATACACACACATACTTGTACAGTATATAGTAGGGTAAGGCAATTTTGGACAGAGGCAATTTTGGACAAGTAAGACAAATATTGGACAGATACAATATCTCTAAAACTATTTATAATTTTCGAAAACTATAATGCTATTAGAAATTGCCCAACCTTCTACTTTATAAATATTAGTATGTCTAGTTTTTAAAAAGTATTAAGTACCCCTACATAAATTGTTGAATATGGGTGTCCAATAATTGCCTCACCTTCAATTTAGGGGTTCTCAGAATTAATACATGAAATTATTTTTTCTAAAAACAAATTAGTGGATGATGCTAAAGGAAGGTTTAAAATAAAAAATTAATGAAAAAATATGGAATATCTAGTGTCCAATTTTGCCTCGCCTTGAAAAATGGTAAGGCAATTTTGGACACAATTTAAAAAACATCAATTCATAATAAGTTATTAAGTAATAGATTTTGTAGATCTATCTATCTATCTATCTATCTATCTATCTATCTATCTATATATATATATATATATATATATATAAATATATATATATATATATATATATATATATATATATATACATATATATATATATATATATATATATATATATATATATTCTTAATAATTTTAACTAGAAATATAAATAAATTATAGTTCTTTGAAAATATTTTCTATCATTTATTTCAATAGAAAATCATATTGATTTATAAGAAAATTAAAAAGAAAAAGTTTTCTTTTCATAGAAAATGATAATCAAACCTATTATTAATGAAAAAATAGGGACAAGTACAAAATTGGAAATAAAGGTGAACAATTCAAAATATACTATAGCCATACACGTGACAATTTAAATGCTTGAATATATGACGGGTCTATTTAATTCACCCGATGGCTCAAAAAACAGCTTCAGTTCTTTTAAATATAGCAGTAAACATTCTCTTTGAGGCATGGGTTTCATAAATAAAGGACCATTAATTCCATCTGTCATTTGAAAAACGTATGTATCCGTTTGGTGCTCTGGATACTCCTCTAATTCTAATGCCCGGCAGTTGATCTTACTGGAATTAGTATGGACCGGCAGGGGTCACTTGCCTTATTTAGATAGGCGCTGCGCATCACTAAGAATCTGGCTATTCTTTGATGAATTTAGTCTATGAATCCTCTATGGATTTAGTCAGTCTATGGAAAGTGAAAATGAAAGAATTGCCCCCAGTCCCGGCCGTAGTGGGTTACTACGAAACTCCCGGTTTGTAAATACTAAAGAAAAATTGAAAATTGGTAATTGAAATGTTAGAACCATGAAACAAACTGGGAAGTTACAGCTAGTAGAGAATGAATTTATGAAATATAGTTTGGATATCTTGGCCCTAAGGAACAGATGGAGTTAGAAGAGAAGGGGTAGGAATAATGATGATGACACCAAGGGCAGAAAAGGCATTAACCAAATGGAAAGCTGCAGGTAGGAGATTGTTACTTATAAAAATAATAATTATAATTATAATTATAATTATAATTATAATTATGATTATAATTATAATTATAGTTATAGTTATAGTTATAGTTATAGTTATAGTTATAGTTGTTGTTGTTGTTGTTGTTATTAGGGCCTATTGAAACCAGAGAAAAAAAAGAGAATTTTTCGCGAGTCCTAAACGGCTTCGGGAGAAAATCTTCGTGCATCTCCAAAAGGATTCAGAAGAAATTTCCATAGACTTAGCACAGAATTCTGAATGATTCCAGAAATCTCTGAACGATTTCGGAAGAAAATCTTCCTGAATCTCCTCTCCAAATGACTTCAGAAGAAATAGCCGTAGACTTAGCATAGAGTTCTGAAGGACTCCAGAACGGAATTTTCCCGCAGCAGTTCTGAACGGCTCCGCCCCGGATTCCAAAAGACTTCTGAAGACCTGATCTCTCTCTCTCTCTCTCTCTCTCTCTCTCTCTCTCTCTCTCTCTCTCTCTCTCTCTCTCTCTCTCTCTCTCTCTCTTTTTAAAACATACCTTACAACACCTCACGATATGTATGTACTGTAGCTATGGAAGTTTACGCAGTGAACATTGGGAGGAGGATTTCACTTTACTCACAGAGCACGCGTTCTGGCGGAACATGTAACCGAATGTGAGAATTTTGTTACAGCTACAGGATGAACTGGAGGCTATTCGGAACATCTTCATCTACAGATAGTTTGGATAGGTGCTGCCGAAGTTGGCAAGCTTTGAAGATCAAAATGTAAGCGCCTTGAAGGATAATTTGCTTGCAGTTTAGCGACGATGTCCTATAATTGGATTGCATTGGTGCAAAGCGGTGAACGACGTGTGTTTCTTCAAAATTCGGCATTGAAGATAGAACATATCAGGACGGCATTGGTAAATATAATGTGTTGCTCTTCGTTGACTTTAGTATGATGGCGTATAGTGTATGCCGAGAAATCAATGGCATCCATGTCTTTACCCATCGCCCTTATAGGTAAAGACATGAAAGCCATCGATTTCTCCGAGGAATCTGACGAACCGAGGACAAGCAGCACTGAAATGTCTCTTGAAATATCGAAGGAGACTGGCGAACTAAGCAAAGCAGATCTTGAAGAACTATATAAGACAGAAGAGAATAGAGAAGGAAAGCCTTTATATGAAGTATAAAAAATAGCCTTTAATTATAGAGGTAAGTCACCTAAAAACAGGTCAAATAGCCTCTACTATTAGCGGCTAATCGCCTTAAAACAGAGGTCTCAAAGAGCCTCTAGTGCTAGATATAGCCGTAGACTTAGCATAGAGTTCTGAAGGACTCCAGAACGGAATTTTCCCGCAGCAGTTCTGAACGGCTCCGCCCCGGATTCCAAAAGACTTCTGAAGACCTGATCTCTCTCTCTCTCTCTCTCTCTCTCTCTCTCTCTCTCTCTCTCTCTCTCTCTCTCTCTCTCTCTCTCTCTCTCTCTCTTTTTAAAACATACCTTACAACACCTCACGATATGTATGTACTGTAGCTATGGAAGTTTACGCAGTGAACATTGGGAGGAGGATTTCACTTTACTCACAGAGCACGCGTTCTGGCGGAACATGTAACCGAATGTGAGAATTTTGTTACAGCTACAGGATGAACTGGAGGCTATTCGGAACATCTTCATCTACAGATAGTTTGGATAGGTGCTGCCGAAGTTGGCAAGCTTTGAAGATCAAAATGTAAGCGCCTTGAAGGATAATTTGCTTGCAGTTTAGCGACGATGTCCTATAATTGGATTGCATTGGTGCAAAGCGGTGAACGACGTGTGTTTCTTCAAAATTCGGCATTGAAGATAGAACATATCAGGACGGCATTGGTAAATATAATGTGATGCTCTTCGTTGACTTTAGTATGATGGCGTATAGTGTATGCCGAGAAATCAATGGCATCCATGTCTTTACCCATCGCCCTTATAGGTAAAGACATGAAAGCCATCGATTTCTCCGAGGAATCTGACGAACCGAGGACAAGCAGCACTGAAATGTCTCTTGAAATATCGAAGGAGACTGGCGAACTAAGCAAAGCAGATCTTGAAGAACTATATAAGACAGAAGAGAATAGAGAAGGAAAGCCTTTATATGAAGTATAAAAAATAGCCTTTAATTATAGAGGTAAGTCACCTAAAAACAGGTCAAATAGCCTCTACTATTAGCGGCTAATCGCCTTAAAACAGAGGTCTCAAAGAGCCTCTAGTGCTAGAAATAGCCGTAGACTTAGCATAGAGTTCTGAAGGACTCCAGAACGGAATTTTCCCGCAGCAGTTCTGAACGGCTCCGCCCCGGATTCCAAAAGACTTCTGAAGACCTGATCTCTCTCTCTCTCTCTCTCTCTCTCTCTCTCTCTCTCTCTCTCTCTCTCTCTCTCTCTCTTTTTAAAACATACCTTACAACACCTCACGATATGTATGTACTGTAGCTATGGAAGTTTACGCAGTGAACATTGGGAGGAGGATTTCACTTTACTCACAGAGCACGCGTTCTGGCGGAACATGTAACCGAATGTGAGAATTTTGTTACAGCTACAGGATGAACTGGAGGCTATTCGGAACATCTTCATCTACAGATAGTTTGGATAGGTGCTGCCGAAGTTGGCAAGCTTTGAAGATCAAAATGTAAGCGCCTTGAAGGATAATTTGCTTGCAGTTTAGCGACGATGTCCTATAATTGGATTGCATTGGTGCAAAGCGGTGAACGACGTGTGTTTCTTCAAAATTCGGCATTGAAGATAGAACATATCAGGACGGCATTGGTAAATATAATGTGATGCTCTTCGTTGACTTTAGTATGATGGCGTATAGTGTATGCCGAGAAATCAATGGCATCCATGTCTTTACCCATCGCCCTTATAGGTAAAGACATGAAAGCCATCGATTTCTCCGAGGAATCTGACGAACCGAGGACAAGCAGCACTGAAATGTCTCTTGAAATATCGAAGGAGACTGGCGAACTAAGCAAAGCAGATCTTGAAGAACTATATAAGACAGAAGAGAATAGAGAAGGAAAGACTTTATATGAAGTATAAAAAATAGCCTTTAATTATAGAGGTAAGTCACCTAAAAACAGGTCAAATAGCCTCTACTATTAGCGGCTAATCGCCTTAAAACAGAGGTCTCAAAGAGCCTCTAGTGCTAGAAATAGCCGTAGACTTAGCATAGAGTTCTGAAGGACTCCAGAACGGAATTTTCCCGCAGCAGTTCTGAACGGCTCCGCCCCGGATTCCAAAAGACTTCTGAAGACCTGATCTCTCTCTCTCTCTCTCTCTCTCTCTCTCTCTCTCTCTCTCTCTCTCTCTCTCTCTCTCTCTCTCTCTCTCTCTTTTTAAAACATACCTTACAACACCTCACGATATGTATGTACTGTAGCTATGGAAGTTTACGCAGTGAACATTGGGAGGAGGATTTCACTTTACTCACAGAGCACGCGTTCTGGCGGAACATGTAACCGAATGTGAGAATTTTGTTACAGCTACAGGATGAACTGGAGGCTATTCGGAACATCTTCATCTACAGATAGTTTGGATAGGTGCTGCCGAAGTTGGCAAGCTTTGAAGATCAAAATGTAAGCGCCTTGAAGGATAATTTGCTTGCAGTTTAGCGACGATGTCCTATAATTGGATTGCATTGGTGCAAAGCGGTGAACGACGTGTGTTTCTTCAAAATTCGGCATTGAAGATAGAACATATCAGGACGGCATTGGTAAATATAATGTGTTGCTCTTCGTTGACTTTAGTATGATGGCGTATAGTGTATGCCGAGAAATCAATGGCATCCATGTCTTTACCCATCGCCCTTATAGGTAAAGACATGAAAGCCATCGATTTCTCCGAGGAATCTGACGAACCGAGGACAAGCAGCACTGAAATGTCTCTTGAAATATCGAAGGAGACTGGCGAACTAAGCAAAGCAGATCTTGAAGAACTATATAAGACAGAAGAGAATAGAGAAGGAAAGCCTTTATATGAAGTATAAAAAATAGCCTTTAATTATAGAGATAAGTCGCCTAAAAACAGGTCAAATAGCCTCTACTATTAGCGGCTAATCGCCTTAAAACAGAGGTCTCAAAGAGCCTCTAGTGCTAGAAATAAAGCACCCCAAAAAAAGGTCAAAGAGCTTTTAATGTTAGAGGTAAGGGGATTAAAATAAAGGTCAAAGAAACTCTAATGCTAGAGTAGAGCACCTCAAAATAGAGGTCAAAGAACCTCTAATGCTAAAAGTAAGGAGCCTCAAAACAGAGGTAAAACAGCCTCTAATGTTAAAAGTAAGGAGCCTCAAAATAGAGGTCAAAGACCCTCTAATGCTAAAAGTAAGGAGCCTCAAAATAGAGGTCAAAGAGCCTCTAGTACTAAAAGTAAGGAACCTCAAAACAGAGGTCAAAGACCCTCTAATGCTAAACGTAAGAAGCCTCAAAATAGAGGTCAAAGAGCCTCTAACGCTAAAAGTAAGGAGCCTCAAAATAGAGGTCAAAGAGCCTATAATGCTAAAAGTAAGGAGCCTCAAAATAGAGGTCAAACAGCCTCTAATGCTAAAAGTAAGGAGCCTCAAAATAGAGGTCATAGACCCTCTAATGCTAAAAGTAAGGAGCCTCAAAATAAAGGTCAAAGAGCCTCTAGTACTAAAAGTAAGGAACCTCAAAACAGAGGTCAAAGACCCTATAATGCTAAACGTAAGAAGCCTTAAAATAGAGGTCAAAGAGCCTCTAGTACTAAAAGTAAGGAACCTCAAAATAGAGGTCAAAGACCCTCTAATGCTAAAAGTAAGGAGCCTCAAAATAGAGGTCAAACAGCCTCTAATGCTAAAAGTAAGATGCCTCAAAATAGAGGTCAAAGAGCCTCTAATGCTCAAAGTAAGGAGCCTCAAAATAGAGGTCAAACAGCCTTTAATGCTAAAAGTAATGAACCTCACAATAGAGGTCAAAGAGCCTCTAATGCTAAAAGTAAGGAGCCTCAAAATAAAAGTCAAAGAGATTCTAATGGTAAAAGTAAGCAGTCTCAAAATAGAGGTCAAAGAGCCTCTAATGCTAAACGTAAGGAGCCTCAAAATAGAGATCAAAGACCCTCTAATGCTAAAAGTAACGAGCCTCAAAATAGAGGTCAAAGAGCCTCTAATGCTAGAGGTAAAGCACTTCAAATTAGAGATCAAAGAACATATAATGCTAAGATTATAGTACCTCAAAATAGAGGTCATAGAGCCCTTAATACTAAAGGTATGGCACCTCAAAATAGAGCTTAAATATCCTCTAATGTTAAGTATGGCACATCAAAATAAAAGGTCAAAGAGCCTCTAATGCTAGAGGTAAGGCACCTCAAAATAGAGGCCAAATAGTCTGGCCTATTCTTTGTATATTTACCCTATGCATTGGTTTCATGCGCACCAGCGCTTTTCTGTGCCTTCACCAAAAACTGTACTTCAGCAGAAACTGAGCACCAGCAGCATCTTGTGCGCCAATGCTCCAGTACTCTCCTTCATACTCGCGCGAGAGGCAAAAAGATTGGAAACTTTTTGACAGGTTAAAATTGCCCCGTTCCCATCGCCGCAAACGCATGACAGCATGCCCACCGGGCAAAAAGGGAAGAGGCTTCACAGAAGGGCTCAAGATCCCGAAGATTCCATCTTCCAAGGCGAATCAAATGATTCCCCTGAAGAAAGGAATGATGAATACTGTGAAGAACTGCAGAGTATAATAGGTGAGAACCTAGAGAGATATGAAAATTGTGATTAATGACTTCAATGCTAAAGTTGGAAAGAATAATCAAGGGATAGAAAATGTGATGGGTGTTGAGGTTCTTGGCGAAGTTGCAAATGAAAATGGGGCACATTCTATAAATCATAGTTCAACAAACAATCTTGTTACTGGAGGTACTCTTTTCCAGCACAAGGAGATTCACAAGGACTTCACCATGTGGCAATTACAAATATCAAATAGATCACATAGCCATTAATAACAAGAGAAGGAGGACTCTGGGAAATATAACAAGCTATAGAGGTGCAGTTATTGGTAGTGATCACCAGCTCCCCATTGCCACACAAATATTAAAACTGAAAGAACCCAACAGAAATGTAGATAGAATACCCAAGTTTGATACAACTAAGCTTCTAGAGGATGAGCACAGAAATCTTTGTAACTGAATGTAGGTATCGATCTACAGTCTTAAGAGACTTTAAGAGACGATGTTTTGGGACATGCAGTTACAAGGAGAAAACCATGGATATCAAATGATACTTGGGATACTATAAAAAGAAGACAAAGACAGAAATTTATTTCTTAAAGTTTTCGAGGAAGTAATGAAAATTACAAGGCAGAGCATGCCAAGTATTTCAGTATTGATAGTGAAGTCAAAAGAAATATCAGGAATGATTGGAGAGAATATTTAGACAGGAAAGCAGATGAGGCTGACAAAGCTATGAATTCAGGAAGTGGCTTTGTTGTAGGAATTGCTCTTGGAATTATTAATGAAATATCTACGGGAAAAAAGAAACATATACCCATCAAAAAGAAAGATGGATCTGTTATAACGAAAGAACATGAAGAAAAGTAACGTTGAACACTTTAGTGAGGTCATGAATAGGAAATACGAAGGGAATAATTTGGTTGATATACCGGAAACTGATGAAGACCTTGGTGTGCCCATGAATGAATTAGGTGTGTTTGAAGTCGAAGTTATTCTTAAAAAAAACTCAAAAGACGGAAAGCCCCTGGATACGAAGGAATAACTGCTGAGATGATATTGCCTGAAAATGAAGTGACTCCCAGATTACCTACAAGATTATTTTGTAGAATGTGGCGTGAAGAGGCAAAGCCTTATGTATGGGAGCTAGGAGTGCTGGTGAAAATGACAAAAAAAAAAAAATCTGACTCATAACAATCATTACAAAGGCATCACACTTACGTCAGCTGTCATGAAAATATATAGAATGCTCATTCTAAAGAGACTAGAGAGAAAGATTGATGAAAAGTTGAGAGATGAACAAGCAGAATTTAGAAAAGGTAGAAGTTGTACTGACCAAATTTTCATTTAAGACATGTGGTACAGCAATATGTAGAATATAGAATTCCACTTTTGATGGTATATGTGGGCTATGAAAAAGCTTTTGATTATGTGCTCTGGCAAATTTTGTGGCGAGTCTTGCGACATTATGGAGTTCCTCTCAAACATTTAAATTTAATTGTCTGTTCATAAGCATAGCAAATGCAAAGTTAATGTTAGTGGCGTCTCATCAAATGAATTTCCAGTGAAAAGTGGAGTACTCTAAGGGAATGTGTTGTTACCTATGTTGTTTATCCTCCTCATAGATTTTGTAATGCATAGATCGTATGGGGATGGTGGAGAAGGATTAGACTGGATTAGTAACAGAAAATTAGGAGACCTAGAGCATGCTGATGACGCTGTCTTAATTAGCAGAAAACCACATGGCTTGGAAAGCTTGCTTACCAGAATGCATGAAAAATCACATGAGGTTGGGCTCCAGATAAATAGAGGAAAGACAGATGATGAGAACGGAATATGCAATGGAAGATGAAATAGCTTTTATCTTATATCTGTAACTCGGAAATGTTTAGTAGTAACGAGAGAATCCAAGAAACTGTGCAGAATTCAAGAGGATAAAACGTCAATTTGTTATAGAAAACACACAGACACACAAGAACACACAGATAAAAATACTCACGCAATATATATATATATATATATATATATATATATATATATATATATATATATATATGCATATGCATATATATATATATATATATATATATAAATATACATATATAATATATATACATACATACACACACAGACATACACACACACACACACACACACATATATATATATATATATATATATATATATATATATATATATATATATATATATATATGTGTGTGTGTGTGTGTGTGTGTGTGTGTGTGTATAACTCCAACCTTGCAATAAACATCACTAATAAGAACATTAACCAATGTCATTGCTTCTTTACAATGGACCCTATGATAAACATTAGCGGTTAATATAAATTTGCATGAATGATTAAACCCCTCCATGAATGGTAATGAACCTCTTAGTATCAATGGGCAAGCTATTAGGTTAAGACTCACCCCGATTTTATGAGGCAATTAGTGTCAAATCACCCTGATATATTGATTAGCCTTTTCATAAGTAAAGTGCACTATTGGTATTTCTTTCACCTTCGACAATCATAGTCAATTAATACTCTCTCTCTCTCTCTCTCTCTCTCTCTCTCTCTCTCTCTCTCTCTCTCTCTCTCTCTCTCTCTCTCTCTGCTTAAAACTTTATTAACAGGTAAATGAATAAACAAAAATGCTAACGTAAATTAATCTTTCTCTCTTCCTGTCCATTTGCTCTTCTGCATATCCTTATGTTTCTATATTAACTTTAAAGTTTTCTTCATTTACTTTTTCTTATTACTTGTATTCAAAGCCAATACCTACTCAAGCCTTTTATTTTGATGAAAAAACATAGCACAGTCTGCTCACGTCAAATTATATATTCTAATCAGTTTTGTTCCAATAATAACAAATGGTGTAGACAAATAAATATGGTAAGACTAGGTTTCTTACTTGTTCAAATCACAACAGAGAGAGAGAGAGAGAGAGAGAGAGAGAGAGAGAGAGAGAGAGAGAGAGAGAGAGAGAGAGAGAGAGAGATAAAAATTGCAGAGGATTTCTATACAATAGTGATATAAGAGATAACTTCACCAATAGAAAAAATAAAACATCTGACTTGGTACCAAACTTACAGTAGGAAAAGTAAAAGAAAAAGAAAACATTAAAAGCTATGAAAAGAGACAAAGCATCAAAAGAAGATGGTCTATCAATTGCTTTAAGAATAGACGGAGGAGATTTCATAGTAGTAAAACTCGTTGAACTCTACAATAAATGTCTGCAAGAATGCTCTGTCCCTACAGCTTGGAAAAACTTTATCATCTTTATCATTATCACAAATAGGGAGACACAAAAGCCCTGGAAAAAATACCGACCAATAAGTTTACTCTCCGTAATATATGAAATATTTACAAACATCATATTAGGCCGAGTAGAAAGACAGCTAGAATTTAATTAATCAAAAAGGCAGGCAAGATTTCGAAGTGGGTATTCAACAACTGACGGTATCCATGCAATTAACCAGCTAATGGAAAAATCAACAGAGTATAACAAGCCACTATGTATGGTAATTACAGACTATGAGAAAGCTTTAGATTCTGTAAAAACTTCAGCATTAATGAAAGCCCTTCAAAACCATTGATTTTATTCAAAAATGGAAGATATATACAATTTCACAAATTCAAGAGTGTTGTATTCACATTAAAAAATACCCACGTTCAAAAAAGTTTTATCAATAGACCACCAATATCGTCTTCAAAACACTTATTTTGGGATAAAATTAATTGACCATAGACAGATAGCTGTAGACAGAAATAGATAGCTTGGACTGATGGTTACTGACATTTCCGCTGTTGTCAGGAAAATAGTATATATATATATATATATATATATATATATATATATATATATATATATATATATATATATATACACACAGTATATGTGTGTGTGCAATCTTGTTTTTTCTTGAGAATAGTCCTATAACATCAAGAATTCAGAGCCTTTAGTTAGACATTTATAATCTATCCATAGATCATAAATGCCAAACTAAAATGCCTATTTTGGTGGAACTAAGTATGTTGATAATCCTAAGCTATAAAAGTTTGGCCAAAATACTAATGAAAGGCTACATACGTCTTGATGGATGCAAAAGTTTATTCCACATTAGGCGACTTTTATTAGAATTAGACAAGTGAGCAAAACTTTCTAAATACATTTTTCATTCGTTCTTAACTATTTTGCCTTGCACACATGTAGAATGTATGTACATTTGTAAATTGTATACGTATTTATGCGCAGACCGTTTGCCATTTGGTTCAGTATTTAGGCTACAAACTTTTATGACAGCGTTCTACAATTCTACTCGGTGTAAATGGCTATCACCTTCAGCTGAGTTAAAGAAAAAGGATATGGGGTCTTGCAAATCATCCTCAGCTTTATATATATATATATATATATATATATATATATATATATATATATATATATATATATATATATATATATATATGTATATATACATACATATATATATATATATATATATATATATATATATATATGTTATGTGTGTGTGGTGGGGGGTTTGCAAGGCTTAGAAAAAAAAAACGAGAAAATAACTTTATAAACGTGTAAAGTTGAGCGGGAGAGCATTAGGCCTATACAGCAAGGCTGTTTTCCACTGAATTCCTAACCTGGGCGGCAACATATCGATAATTAATTCGCTTTCCCCGTGAGAATGACAGTCGCCAAGTGGATAGACAGACAAGTAATAAACCGTAAGTGCTACGGTGTCCGCGCAGTGTGGCACTCTCAGCTAAAGTTGACATCAACCTGGTGACAGACTGAAGGACGTCTATCAAGAATGGGTGGTTGGAGGAGTTACATATGATGCAGAAATTATGGATATTCGTATAATTTATGCAGGAAGGCTTCTGGTTGAAAGCAATATATCGTGAATTATAGAAAAGATAGGTACTGTAGGTGGGAGCTTCCATACACTTACTCCCATGCTTCTGAAGCTTCATAATAGCTAGCCTACTGGTTTACAATCTACATTCTCAGTCAATACGAACTCGTTAGCTTCATTTTTGCTTACTGGATGGTCTATTGTATGTTAAACAGACACAATTATTTAGTTTTATTTTCTTTTATTTGATTAATATCTACCAGATTTAATATCTACCTGTAAAACGTATTCCTTTGACATTCTAGTTAATGGTAGACGCCGTAAAATCATACTATGATTTAACCCAAGTAAAATTTGAGCTGAAACAATTCTTTCATCCTTATACTTCATATGATCCGCACTTTAGAAAAAAAAAAAAAAAAATTTCTAAATTTGACACGGTGAGAACTCAAAATTATGTTCTTGACGGACATCTATATATAGAAAAAAGTAGACTGTTTGTTAATAAATCTGTGAATAATCTTTGTTCTTACTTTGTCTTGAATGAATCACTAATCAGTTGACAAAGAACATTATAGTAACACGAAGTATTCGTTAAGAGTTTGTCTATTGCATAACAAATAGGAACCTTGAGGGCCAGATTTGATTTATTCCGGAAGACTATTCGAATATCCAATGTTCAAACTTCAAGTTAATTTTTCATTTAAGATATAATCTAGATGGGATTAATACACCCTTTATCAGATAGCACTTTTACACGAACTTTACTTTACTTATAGGATAAAACTATACGAAATAAAAGCATGAAACACAACAAACTTGAAATCAAGTTTAACTTCATTTCTACTTCATTTTACCTTTAATAAAGCGAATTTGTGGCCTAGATGGAAGGTAGTGAGGAAGGGGACATATTTTGGAAAGGAAATCCCCTTCCATAATAAGAAAAGCTCCTGCCTATCTAGTAAGTCACGTACAATTACACACATTTTATTGTGTGTTCTTCCTCTTAACCAGTTATTTGACTGCAGCAATGAGTCACCATTAATGACACACTTAGATCCTCTTAATAACAGAGTTGCTGCCTTGTCGCGAGCTTCAATTTTTTTTTTTTTTTTTTTTTTTGCACCAGTAATAATATGTTTGCTTATCACATTTGGTTATTGAAAACAAATTGGTATGAAGGGTATAGGGTATATCATGAGATAAATCAGGCGGGTTATTTACTGTTACATATCCTTGGGCAGCAATTATCATACTCTGAAACAGAAGGTAGAATCCATTTAAAACGTATTCCTCTCCAGTCTTTAAAAGAAGAGTCAGTAATCAATATTGCTAGCTTAAGTGTTTTAAAGGTACACTCTCGTGCATCCTTTCCAATCTTATTACTTACATTCTCTTAAATAATATGTAAAATCACACCACTTGACATACTTCTTTGGGACTCCATCCGAAAATATATTCCTATTGTTAAAAAACGCCAACATAACTTCAAAATGTTGTTTCTCTTTGATTTTGTATTATAACAATCTTGATGTAGCTTACTGCTGAAGTGGCTAAATCCACCTAAACGTGGCTGTTATTCTATGTGCAGGCTCGTCATCATAGCACCCACTATGTTCTGTCCTTCAGTAATTCCACAATTTCTAATTCCGTAGCGACACCAGCCTAGCATTTATCACTCCTTACCTCATAGTCATTGTTTAAGAAAATAAATATGAGTATCTGGGTTAGTAATAAATAAAAAAAAAGATATTAATGAGGTAGATGAACACTGATTTTATATATATGTAAGGCTCACTTGCAAGGAAATAAGGAGACGTCTCCCTCATTGATTTAGGATGTAATGTTCAGCTACCTTTTTATTAGCTTTTATAAGCCCATTAAATGTATTGAACAATTCAATGTACTAGGTCCTTAGTATTGCAGCTCTATAATGTTTCGACATTTCTATTGTAGTTTCAAGTACTTACTGTATATCAACAGTATCCTGTTTTTGTTTTTTAATAAAATCTATTGTTAATAACTGTTGCTTAAAGGAGTTTGTCTGAAAAAAAAAATTATCTGAAAACAGTTACATTTTGTTAAAACAACAAAAGACTTGCACTAGAATTATAAACTTGCACTAGATTCAACCAAGCACAAAAATATAAAATTCGTACAAGATCATTACACATAGGAAGTATTTGCGTAGATCTTTTTCTTATGATTATTTGAGACATTAATAATATCAATGTTTGGCCGATTTTTACCTAACG
The DNA here is from genome assembly GCF_036898095.1 of Palaemon carinicauda. NCBI lineage: Eukaryota > Metazoa > Arthropoda > Malacostraca > Decapoda > Palaemonidae > Palaemon > Palaemon carinicauda. The sequence goes on along the minus strand of NC_090765.1, from coordinate 5,354,912 downwards.
GTGGCTATTTTGTTCTTTAAAGAAGAAACAACGCTAGAATAAAATAATTCTCGCTTTTAGATTTTTTATTAATAGTAACGTGTTAATTCATCGATATTTAGCAACATATGATTTTGTTGGAGTTAAGACCGAGGGCACAGTGAGAACTTAGAAAAACCTGGATTTCAATAACTGTTAGCAATTTACAATAATATACCAATGAATTTTTCATTCCACTTTGAATCAAGAACAACTTGCAGGATCTTCTGATGTTCTAGTTACTTCTAGTTACTTCTCATACTTGCATTTGTAACGCCCGTCTTATGCCCTTGACACATTTTCTTGTATTGATGGAATATCGCATATTGCGTTTCGAAGTTATTCAAATGATCCCGCTTCAAAACATAATATTAATGATAATATTAATAATAATAATTAATGTTTGACAAACCCCCACCGTGCATTAACGTAATCTGTGTATATTTTCTTTATGTTAAAAAAAATTTTCCTTTTGTGACTTTGGTCTCGCCTTCGAAAAGGAGGTTTTTGCATAAAATACACAGAAACAGGTTTTAAACGTTTGCCATTGATAATGATATTTAGGCTAATGATAGTTTTATATATATAAAAGTTATGAGATCTATTTTGAAATTCTCAAGGTGAGAATTTTATTGGTTAATAGGTTACAGTTGTTTTAGATTTCCTGTGTTTTATGTACAGCATGTAAGAGGAACGCCCTATATTCTACCAGAAAGACAAATATTTTATATCCAATGAAATCTGTCCTAACTACAATTCCACGGATATTCACTTCGAATCCATTATTTAAAGTAAGCATTTCAATGACCAAAGAACTAAGCATATGTGGAAAATAAGTTGAATTAAAATGGAGGAACAGAAAGAAATCGGATCCTTCTCTTAGAAAATTATCAGAAAATTAGTCTCCTGAAGTGAACGATAGACACGCGACTTTTTATTAGTCGCGTGTGAAAAATAATCATTTCGTTGAAACATATCTAAAATGATTTCACTTTTCGGGGAAATTCGCGTCTTGGATATGAAGATGATTTATTCAGCATCAAATCCTAATCTTTCATGCAAAACATTCCTTTACAGCAAAGAGATAAGATCTTGAGGGAGAGCGAGACCCTCTTATTTAATCGCTTTCGGGAATCTAACTACTTGGAAATGGGGCCTTCTGAAAAGGGTTTAGGGGAACTCATTCCTGAGGGGAGACAAATCTGTGATAAAGAACGGGGTTTCTTTTCGGAGGAATTTGAACATACGTGTGAAGGTAACTCGCCTTCAGTGGAGTCAAAATACTATACAATAAAATGCAACTCTCATAGAAGAACATTTAGCTTCCTCTCAAGAACAATAATAATTGAGAACGTTTACTCTTGTACAGAAGAATAGTCAGGAAAATTATCTTTTAATAAATTAGTTTTTCAGAAGTTGAGAATAAATAATCTATAACATATGATTTACCTACTGAAAAAATAAACCCCTGATTTAGGACTCTTTTATACCAAGAAATTAAATTTGGCAAAAAATTCACATTTATAATAGGAAAATGAATCTATAGTCAATGACACTACTATTCCATTAAAGGCAATTGTATCTAGAGCATAGAGCATACAGTACCTCTTGGCAATGATTATTTCTATGAATTAGAGACAAAATAATTTTGTTATAACGCATTCCTGCATTTGTTATATTTTCGTCAGGTGAACGAATCATTTGAGACACCACAAAGGGGATTGTGATTAAATGCCCGAGCTTATGTTGACAAGGGTTAACCCAACATGTCTTGATTGACTTATATTTACTCAGTAACACATGTGGCAATATTTGAATTCATATCCTATTTTACAGATAGAACATTATTCGGTAACCGGTAAATTCCACTAAGGAAAATTCCACTCCGGTAAATTCCATCAGGTAAATTTCACTGTAGGTAAAATTCACGACTGCATATTTCACGAAGGCAAATTCCACTACAGCAAAACTTAAATACTTGTTACACACTAAACTGAATTGGTCGATAGGTTTATTCAACTATAGTTAAAGGCCCTTGTTATACACTGTCTAACAAATTACAGGTTACCTGAAATCTGGGTGTATTCTTACTGGCGTTTCTATTTTTCCCCATTCAACTCATTCACATAATATTGGGTGAATTGTAAGACAGTTTAGGTATCATGGTTACTTTTGGAAAAATATCAGGTTCTCAAGAATGCCAAGTTTTTGCTGCAAAACTGAATTTCCAGAAATATCCCTTTTCTTACATAATTCTAATGAATTTGTATATTTGCTTTGTATATCGCTTGATGTCGGTCGAAGACTCTTACTGTGGTAAAAAAAATTGAGTTGCATTGCAAAAACAAAAGATGGAGAATATCATCGTCTGTAAGCAATTATTAGAACACATTCAAATATGATCACCTACTATTTTACGAGGATTGGTGTTCATTATTTGCAATTATTTTATTTTTTGTGTGAAAAGCGAATTTATCAGCTCTTGTTACTCCGGCAATTACCTCTTTGAACCTGATAAGAATCCCGTCTAATGTTCTCGACGACGCAAGGTGATTAAATCCATTATTCATACGTAGGTGTTAGTCATGCACTACATCTACAGCTAAAAATCATACAATACAGAATTTTCAACAATAATTGGAAACAAAGAACAAAGAATAAAGAGCATAATGCCATGAATAAAAAGAGTACAGCAAAATCTTATAGTCAGAATATCCAAATAAAAAAACTAGCGTTTCATTTTTGTTTTTGTAATTTACGAATGAATTATGACGTGTTATATTCATTAACACTGTATTTACACAATTTAATTTTTTCAATTACGCCAATATAAGGTAAAAATTTAATCAGACCAATCCAAACGGAAAGTCAGTGGTGCATATATATATATATATATATATATATATATATATATATATATATATATATATATATATATATATATATATATATATATATATATATATATATATATATATATATATATATATATATATATATATACATATATATATATATATATCTATATATATACATATATATATATATATATATATATATATATATATATATATATAGACATATATATATATATATATATATATATATATATATATATGGATATGTAAATGTATATACACACATATATATATGTATATATATATATATATATATATAGATATATATATGGATATATAAATGTATATATATAAATATACATAGATACATTTATATATATGTATATATACATATATATATATATATATATATATATATATATATATATATATATAATCATCATCATCATCATCAACCCTTACTAGTCCACTGCAGAACAAAGGCCTCAGACGTGTCCTTTCACTTGCGTCTGTTTATGGTCTTTCTGTGCCAGTCCACACCCGCAAAATTTCTCAGGTCGTCTATTCATCCTCTTCTCTTCCTTACATTGCTTCTTTTACAATCTCTAGGGACCCCTTCTGGCATTTGCAATATCCAATTAATGCCTGTCTTTCTCGTAATATGTTCACCCCGGGACCATTTCTTTTTCTTGTTGTTAAAATATCCTCTACTTATTTTGCTCTCGTATCCATGTTGCTCCTTTTCTGTCTCTTAGCGTTATTCCCATCATTATTCTTTCCATACCTCTTTGAGTTGTAACACGCTAATGGTCTAAGGCTTTACCTAATGCTCTCCATTTCATGCTTATCCTTCTTTTAATTTCGGTCTCGTGTCCTGGGGAAACAATGTCTGTCCTAAGTACGTATATTTATTAACAATCTCTAGAGGCTCGTCCATAACTCTTATCTATTGTCTCTTTCATTTTCATTAAACATTATTTTAGTTTTACTCATATTCATTTTCAGTCCCATATTTCTGCTTTCTCTATCAAAATCTTCTATTATCTTTTGTAATTCTTCCCATGATTCACTAAACACGACTATGCCAT
>NC_090765.1:5335948-5343448 GCF_036898095.1 Palaemon carinicauda | reverse complement strand
AATATCACACCATTCTTCATTAATTGTCTGTTCTTTGTCTCTTATACATTGATTCCTACATTCAATTGCAAATGTTTCTCTGCGCTCTTCCTCTAGAAGCTTAGGTGTATCAAACCTAGGTATTCTATCTATCTTTCTGTTGGATGCATTCAGTTTTAATTTCAGTGTGGCAATGAGGATCTGGTGATCACTACCAATATCTGTACCTCAATAGCTTCTTACATTTCTCAGTCTTCCTTCTCTCTTTACTAATGGCAATGTGATCTATCTGATTTTTGTAATTGCCACATGGTGAAGTCCATGTATACTTGTGGATGTTCTTATGTTGGAACAGAGTACCTCCAATGACAAGACTGTTTGCAGAACAGAAACATTTGAAATGTGCTCCATTTTCATTTACAAAAACGCCAAGACCCCAGACACCCATCACATTCTCTATCCCTTATTCCAACTTCAGCATTGAAGTTGCCATTCACAATTTTCATATCTCTCTCAGGGATCTCATCTATTATCCGCTGCAATTATTCATAGTATTCATCTTTCCTTTCTTTAGAGGACTCATTTGTTAGGGCATAGCAAACTATAATACTTATATTGCACTGCTCTGATTTGAACTTTGCTAGTAACAATCTACTATTTATAGCTCTCCACTCGGTTCATACCTTTTCTGCTCTTGGTGTCATCATTCCTACCCATTCTCTTCCATATACACACACACACACACACACACACACACACACACACACACACACACATATATATATATATATATATATATATATATATATATATATATTTATATATATATATATATATACATATATATATATATATATATATATATATATATATATATATATATATATATATATATATATATAATTACCCTTTTGATACAACTTTTATCGAAGGCAGTTGACCAGGTGGCGTTTATTATCCTTGGAATATAGTATTCAAATCCTATATATGTATATATATATATATATATATATATATATATATATATATATATATATATATATATATATATATATATATATGTATTCATTTTGAAAACTCTGAAGGACAAGACGAAAACTTCTTCTCTGATGCTCTACTTACTAAGTAAGCAGCTGCTTTAGTAATAAATCTATGGCTATCACCAGAAGTGCGTTGTACTCCAATATAAAGGCGGACAGTGCAGTAAATATTCAAAATTATAACACAAGATTAAAACAAGAATACAAGTACATGCAAAAATCGTCAAAGAAATTTCAGGGATTTTGCATCAATTAGCAAAATTAGTTCTTCAGATATGGAATTCAGGACAGCAAGACTTTCTTTTTTTATGTCCTCATAAGAAAATGGAAACCCTGTATGTCAAATTTGTCTACAGAAAAAATACAAATGTAGGGCGCTGTCTTAATGCAAGAGGAGATTGCTTAGGCTTAGACATAAATTTTGTCATTGGCATTAACATCAGTAGGGTTTTCTCACAACGCAGTACATGGAAAGCCAATCAATAAGAATTGGAGTATGTTAGGCAGATGTTAACATCGAAAGGAAAGGATACCTCCCAGAAACCTAATAAAAGACATAATAAAAACACAAGCCCCAATCTCAAATGAAAATGATTGTAAAATTAGAACTATTCACCACAAAATTTACTACAGAAAAGCCTTCAGACAAGAACCATATACCAACCAGAAGATAATTCACTAATAGAGTAAGAAATAATATCACAGAGAGTCTTCAGCCATCTCAATTTCTCATCCATGGAATTGCAGACTAGTCTGGTTTAAAAATTAAAATTTTCAGGAGGCATGCAAGCCTCTTGATGCAACTTAAGTTGGACATACAATCACCTTAAGAACACAACTCTAAGTCTACTGCAACAATGGGAGACATACCAACATTTTGTGGATGCATGAGACAAAAAATCACTGGTAAGTGACCTCTTCAGATAAAAGTCAATCAAATCACTAGAAGGATGACTATGGGTGGCTTGTGGTTCTTGAAGCTATGATTATATCCCTGCAGCAGCCTTCTAAGAATAACCAGGTGTCTTCAGAATATGTCCTTCCCCAAAACCCTAAGAGGAAAAATATCTGTTGAATACCATTAGGACCCATCAGAACCATGGGAGCTGGTCTACTGCAATATTATGTAAAATACTTCTATATCTATATAATTTCTTTGTTCATTTTCTTTATATTGAAATTATTGTTTAATCTTTAATTTTGCTGTACTAACCTTGATATTTGAGTGCGGTTCAACTGTACATATAATAAATCCCCTATGATAGTCACGAGTTTATAACTGAAATAGCTGTTGGCAGAATAAAAAGAATGGAGCAATAGAAAGACTTTTTTCATCTTTTCCTTCTGAAATTTTAGTCTTGATGACAGAAAAAATACCGTATACAGAATAATTGGAACAATTTTTAGCCTACCAGACCCAAATCTTGCATCTCCATTTAATAAAATATGTATATAAAATCTTCAGTCAGTTTTCATGTTAGATATTATGCTGTTGATAGGCTCACTATGATATGAGTTTTCATCATTAAATGCCTGTTATGGGATATATTTTGTATACTGCCATGGCAATATAGATCACAGATTTTGGTGGTTTTATTAATCTATCAATCGTATTGAAATAGTGTGAGAACGGATCAGTATTGTATGTTATATTCAGGAAAATTGCAAACTAATGTTCTTCTTGAAACTGTTTACCTCGTGTGGAGGTGACATATGAGCAGTAGAAGAAAAAAAAGGGTACTAATGCCCATCATTGTCGGCTAGATTTAAGACTAAGTGAGACTTAAACTGTTTTTCATGTTACTATAAACTGGAAACAGTTTACTGTACAGTTAGAAATCCGGAACATGCAGGGTAGTCGACACGAAATTTTTTCTATTTTTCTTTTTCTTTTTAAGTTATGTATTTGCTTAGAAGCCATGTTTGTTATAGTCCATTTAATAATTCCTTTCTGTATATTTCCTAGATTTGGTACCAAATACAACGTTTTAAATGGACATCTTAATGACAACGGTAATTTCAGAAATAGATGAATCGATTTATCTATACAATGACCTTTTTTTAGAATTAAAGTTTATTAATTTTTTTTTTATTATTACGTACACGAGAAGTCCAAAGCAAACTTTCTTATATAATCGTGGTGATCTTCAAGCATTCTATTCGTATGAACTCGGTTATACAACAAAATCTCGAGTCTTCATTTGGTGAAAATTAAATTGTGCTCGGCCATCTTGTGAAAGATGTACTCTACTGAAACAGATTAATAATACTCATAAGGTAGTTTTCACTGATGAAGAATTGCTGTTATGTGCAATGATCTGACAATTCAAAACAGCCACGAAGGGAAATGAAACAGGAAACTGAAAAGCGATTACATGTTATTCCTTGTACCTCTTCATTACTCGTGAAGAAATGTGAGGAATAACACGAGAAGATTGGTAGTCATTACCGATTATATATAATACCCTTTCCCATATAGTTACTCTATAACGTCTAAAGGTGCACTGGTATGTTTAGAATTCTGAAGAAAACTTTCTTGTTTGGATAAATTATTATATCTCCGACTACCGTCTGTAATGCAGCCGACTTACTTCTCATTTCTGTTAATAGTCCATCAAGAAAAATAGCTGCATACACGAATTAGAATCTGAGGACTCCCAACATCGAGAAATTGACACAATATTAACAATAATTCTAATGGGAAGAAAGCAAAGAGATATAAGAAACAAATCATCCGAACATGAGACCTAACTTTGTCTTCATGAGGTCAACACTACCCTACCATGTGAATTGGGAATTCGTATGATTAATATATTAGAGATTTTAAAGCAATAAAACAAACACAAGACGAGTCACTGAATGAGCAATTATTAATTGCATGTCCACATTTAATTTCAAATCAAATAAGTTAAAATCTATCGTAATTAAAAAAAATGTGAGACTCCACATTAGAAAGAATACTCAAAAGATATAATAGCGCTACTCAAATTGCAACCAACCCCCACCCCTGCCCGGCCACGACGACACAAGACCAAAGCTACAAGACATCGATCTGTCAACAGCGACTATCATAGCTTCTCAGGTCCACACCGACCAGGTCACGGCTGCTCCAGGAATAAGAGACCATGCTGATATACCGTAGTGTAGACAGTATGATTTAAGACGATACCATGCTAGATAGAACATCACACCTTTAGAATCTAAGAATTAAAAGTGTCAACTGGAAGACATGGATTTTAATCAGCGAACTGTTTCTGGGTAGCATCTGATACCTACAATGTATTCACATTATGTAAAGAAAACCTAAAAGTAAGGGTGCAATTTCGGTAAATTATATCAAGAGCAGAAAGGGGATATTGATATTGGCTCTGTCGATTTTAAAGGGTTAAAAGTCGCTGAAGCCCATGAGTGGCAGGGACAATGGATAGGACAATCTGAGCGGCCAAGACCCTCTCTACCCAATCAGAGAACAGGGAGGACTAGGCAATGGCTGTTTATAACTCATCCAAACCCATCATCCCTAGATCACAAGAACGGGAAGATTACAGACAGTTCTAGAAACTGTGGGGCTTGAGTCAGGATTAAACTCCCGTCCAACTGACTGCGGGACAAGAAAGTTTCCAGCAGGTTATGATTATTAATGGACTGCTAATAAGAATAACATTCAGTTTATGGCCAACAAAGTTAACATTTATAATCGTAATTGTTTGATTACTTAATGATTTGAGAAATGCTAAATATCAATGGGAAAAGGGAAAAGGGAGAAGGGAAAAGGTTAACAAGTTACTTAATCATAAATTGGTAATTCAAAACTGAAATTACTGATCATTACTTAATTGATGAGAAACATTTTGTCAATAGACGAGAACCCTTCAATTTTTTACCTTTCCTGTTATGAAAAGATTTAATTTTGCATTTTATGCCAACAAAGTTGAATCGGAGACTGAAACCATATTGAACTTTTACCATTAATAGGAGTACATGTGACAGGGACATTGATATATTTCTTATGCCACCAAAGTTTCATTCCCTGATCGGTCATATTTTTCCCTTCCTCGTAATTATGAAATGGAAGAGACTATAAATCACAAGAAAAAAAAATAGAAAAATGTTGCTTAAAGTTTCGCCATTGTTAGAATGAATATCGTTCATAGAAGAGATTGCAACTGTTTTTCGGCATTCCAATGTCCTGTAACTTCTGTGACAAAACTATGCTAATAGGTCAACAATTTCCGGACCATTGTTTTGCAGCTCAATTTTGAAGATTGACGCTGATTACAAAGCTCATGATATGGATTTATAATTGTCAAGTAACTTTTCAGAACACATTGGTCGTGGTATAAGACTATCCCCATATTTCCCTCAACTATATTCACAGATAGTACCGATTACAATTTAACGTAGATTTAATCAACCTCCATACTTAATGACAATTGACCAATAACATTTGCTCTGGTGCCTTTCCATTGGGAAATGGGGATTCCTCGTAGCAGTGCGGATAATTACAGTTGTCGTGTTCACATGACTTTGCTATCTGGTCCTTTCCGCTTAGGTCCGCCAGCGTTGCCTTCTCAGCAAGGAATAATAGTCGGAAAGTTTTTAGCATAATACTTGCAATTGCATTGAGATTTCTATATAGGTTGGAAGTGTGCGGTATGCCATTTGAAAAAATAATACTTCATGCAATTTGCCATAATCACATCGTGAAATAGGCTGTAGCATTTACAGCTGCAATGTTGTATAATTGGTTGTTTAAATCTAAGGTGGGGTTAAGTACGAGAGAGAGAGAGAGAGAGAGAGAGAGAGAGAGAGAGAGAGAGAGAGAGAGAGAGAGAGAGAGAGAGAGAGAGAGAGAATATATCGTGAAATTATCAATATTCTCAATATCAAAAGTTCAGAATGAAGATGTAACACGAAAGCGAATCAGTCCGGGTGATCATAAGAACTACAACGGATCTAAAAATATAGGTTATATCAAATTTTATCATAGAACAAAGTCCTTTATTTTCTTTATTATAGAGTTACAGTAGTTTATGATTCTTTTTCTTTTGTTTTGAACACCAATTTCGAAGGAAGAACATTAAAACATTGAATATATCATGGCTATGATGGCAGATAAAATGTTCCATAGCATGAAATATTTTACTCACACCTCCTCCCTACTCACCCACCCCAACCCTCGGCCACCCCAACGTCAGAAAAATAAAACTGTTATGCGGTTGAGCTTATCCTTGGATTGGTCGCCTTCATTTTTTTCGTCAGTATACCTCAAGTATCTAAATTATCTGGGTCATGAGAGTTCCCCAGGTAAGCAATTTTATCATCATTTTCCATAATGCTGGACAGAATTAATTTCTCCGAAGCATAATGTTTTTTTTTTTTTCAAGATTCTTACTAATGCTTAATCGAAATTTTCTTACGAAACTTTAAAATAATAACGAAAAAAGGTTTCAAGAGATGTCATAACAAATCTCTCTCTCTCTCTCTCTCTCTCTCTCTCTCTCTCTCTCTCTCTCTCTCTCTCTCTCTCTCATTTCTATATTGTTTTCTTTTAACCCCATTTTGACGTGGTGCATCCAGAAGACACCCTCCTTCCAGATTTTATAAATGATTTGGAAATAAATCACAAAACATGTGACTTTCTCCGTCTTAGCTGCAACCCACAACAGTCGATTATAAGTGGATCATGGATCAGCATATACAATACAAAAGAGGTGTGATGTAAGAATATTGATAGGCACCGTAAAAGGTAAAAAGCTAACATGGTTCAGTTTGTATGATAAACGTGAAATTCGTGCTGAAACGTGTTGAAAGGAAAGTTGATGGCACAGAGGGATGTGTTATATCATCATGGTCATTATAGAAATAATTTAATTGAAGGAATTTTGTTGGCTGTCAAACAAAAGACAGGGAATGTACTTGTGAAATTGTGAGGTAAGAAAAGGTTTTGAATAGAACGTAGGTTGGTATTTGTTTGACATTGGAGAGCAGGTGTAGACTGGTGAAAGTATTTAAGTTTTGTAAGCAAAGGGAATTGAAAGCGACGTTAATTGAAGCAATATTAAAAAAATGAATGGAGATCAAGAATGTGGAACAATGAATGCAAGTACAAAATATGAAAGAATGACGTAATGGACTTAATCAGTTATTTGGGAGTCAGTGTAACAAATTAAAGTATTTTGAGAAAAAAATGTGAATCAACGGTTAGTTGAAGTAAAATACATCGCAAAACTACGCAGGTGGATTTGAAGGGAAAAGTAATGTCCGTTAACAATTATATTACTTTAGTAGACGATTTTAGACCATTTAAATTTTGATTTATTTGGTGATATTTTGATTACATCACTCATTATCATAATCCCACTTAAAATGTCAGCCTGTGAGTTTAGGTGGGTCTCTAGGTAATAAGCTCTTGCAGAAGCAAAGGTTGAGGTATGTGGAGGAATTGTTGAGCCAGTTCCCTATATGGAAGAGTAGTATT
>NC_090765.1:5330948-5333448 GCF_036898095.1 Palaemon carinicauda | reverse complement strand
ATAGCAGGCAATCCTTCCTTGAAAGAAGGTGAAAAAAATAAGATAAACCTGTGCCGAGTTAATTAGATTTTCATTGACAGTATTACCTTCAATAACATCCTGACAACGGCAAATTTATAGGGCGAATTTAAGCAGTCATGATATGCTAAAGAAGGGGCTCGGGTAGGGACAGGGAAATTTGGCCTTATTCAGGTGTTGAGGAGGGAAGGGATTAGACCTTTAACCCAGCTTATTGATCACCAACTACAGCACTATTTAGGTTACCTGCGTGTACTGGTAAAATATCTACACGGTCGTGTAGTCTTGAGCTTGCTTGAGGTTTCTTAAATCTTGACTGCTTCGTGTAAACCGTTTGACGTTTCCTTGGTGATGTCGTGTTTGTGAGATTCCAGCGCACAGTCACACTCGGTTATACGTACACCAGTTTAAAAACGATTTAATAAGTAAATTCTCGGCCTGGACCACCACTGTTATGATTAGAATTATTGTTTACTTTATTAATTTTGATGTAATAATTTCATTTATGTTATTCTGTTCATGACAATAGTAAAATCAAATTAATTGAAATCTATTTTTCCACGATACCAATTAAATTTTTATTACATTAGTGTTAGGAAGTTTATCAATACCGATAACTTGATTTGCATTTGCTCTGTAATGGTGATCTCTTTATCAGGAAATTTCGTAAAAGCTATGGATGCGCCTTTCATAAAACACAAAGCTTTCATGCTCTTCTCTCCTTAGGCCCTTACAGCGATTCACCTGTTGCTGCTCTGGGAGAATATTGGGTCATACTACTTATTGGTCAACGATGATTGGTAACAATCTTGTTTTTTCTTGTGTTTGTCTTCATTCATATCGTCTTATTTATTTAATTGCTTATACTATGGTCCCAGGAGTTATGGTTATGGAAGCTATAATGTAGTATTTGTTAATATAACCTACAAAAGTCCTGAAATACATGTTTGGTAATATATGCCTGTCTATAAATGCTCACACGTCATGAGCCACATAATTTTGTATATAAACAAGCCAAACCTTGACCATTTATTTATCTGATGATGTATGACTCGTCGGATCTAATCTAGTATTGACTGTTTGTCTTCGTTTTAATAAATGAGACAAATTGTACAGAATAAGAATGAGGGACATGGTGCTCAATTCCATTTACAAGAACGGCAGCAATGGTACTTACACAATTAACAAACAATTGAAATATAATTAATCTATTCACATTACGAACAATCAGCTCTTACTTGTGATAAGATATCCAAAGAATTATTCTTTTAATCTGAACCCTCTTAGCACTAATGCTAATTCAAAGGAGTGTAGAAGGAATTGAAATAATGCTTTGTCTGTCCAGGAAATGAGTTGAAATTTGTTAGTGTCGTGCTGGCGCACAGATAAGGAAACGAGGCGATAGTGTCATCCCTTTGCGTCTATCACAGCAGGGTATTTAAACCATGAAATAGTAATGCTTTTCCACACCTGTGAAATCATCCGCTCTCGTCAGCAAACTGCATCTGAGTAGAGTAAACGAACGCTCTTGTACACTGGGTATTCTGTTTTATCTTTTATACTTTTAGAAAACAATCTATGGAAAGATGTTCTTTAAAAAAATTATAAGGCATTTAAACTGATGATTATACCCTCACAAATTAGAATTATTGTAAAGACTGGAATTGGTCATTAGAATTTGAAATAAAGGTAATATTAAATTGTAATTTTACCAAAAATAAATAATCCAGTCCAAACGTTCTCTAAATACATGAGAGTACTGACATTAGGAAAATAATTTGATAAATTTGGATTATTCCAGCGATATATATCTGCCTAAGTCACGGTTATAAGAAGATTTCCTACTCGTTATAAACATCAGACCTTTTCCCAATTAAATGCCTTTTGATTATCAAAAAAATAACTCAAATTTGGTGAGGAGATTTGACTGCTCTTTGTCAAAAGGAACAGAGGATTTACGTTAATGACAGACATAACCGTCAATAAAAACGTACCAATGGCAGTTGGCATGTAACATATTGTGAATTATCCTTGACGTATGAACTGCAGTTTTATCATGTTACGAGCTGTAACGAAACTATTTATTTACATTTCTCGCCGCTTTGTGTATTGAGTCGATCGTCATTTGTTATATGACTATTCATCTTATCCGCATTCCTTATGAAGACTTGTCATGTTTTGGAATGATTTGCTATAAAGAAATTGACAGCTGATGTCTGTTGATTAATGTATACAAAAATTCGTGCATTTTTTAGTATTACTGGGTCACAATAGGAGAGAGAGAGAGAGAGAGAGAGAGAGAGAGAGAGAGAGAGAGAGAGAGAGAGAGAGAGAGAGAGAGAGAGAGAGAGAATGCGGCTTTGGTATAAGTGTCATTATTGTAACTAAACATCGTATGTTAACTTTATCATGCAATGTAATTTTTCGTTTTCAATTTTCAAGGATCACATCTATAATTATTTTCGAACAAATGTCTTCAAAT
>NC_090765.1:5313448-5328448 GCF_036898095.1 Palaemon carinicauda | reverse complement strand
ATATCTGCCCTAGTCACGGTCATAATAAGACGCCCCAATCTTTCTAAACATCTGACCTTTTCCCAATGAAATGCCTTTTGGTTATCCAAAGAAATAATTCGAATTTTGTGCGTTGGCAGCCCGTAAAGGAGAACTTATAGGATGGCTTGCCATGATAACGGACACCGGTTAGCTGTCCTCTTCCCTCGACTATTAAACTCAATTCTCCTCGTACATTACAGTCAAAATGATAAGGAAACGGTTCTTACAATATCCTTATTTGAAATTTCAGAAGAGTTTCCCAGAAATAAATGAAGTTTTGATGCAAGATTCGGATGTTTTCCCTAGTTGCTCTTAACTTGTCACAAAACTACGTTCAAAGGCTACACATTTTCCAAACTAAGTGGAATTTCAATATGAATTTTGAAAGAATCATAGATCTTATAATGAAGCTTCATGTGAAGATTAAATTAAGCTTCCGATCGAATTTCAGGAATGCATTCATTGGAGAAATTTGACTTATCTCTAAATTTTCGATAATTTCCTGTCTATATAACATTATGTTGTTTTTAATATTTTCTAACCACAGTATGAAGTAATCCATTAGGGTTCCACCAGAATCTATGATTTTTAAAACATTAAGCCTATTTCTTTTACCATACGAAGAAATCAGATATGTTTACATCTAGAGCAGATTGTGTTGGTTTTCATTTTTGACACTGGTAGACTTGTTATATTAGGATTTCGTGTTGAATTAGAAAGTACCCAGAAAATCAAAAAAACAGATAAATTATATTAGTTATTCTCATAGATATTTCAATTCTCAAATACACATTAAAAGAAAAATGGGAATTAATTTATCCTGTGTATAGAATACTTGTATACGTAAAATACTTGTTTTTTTCCTGACCCATAGTCCACCCCTTCATAACTAATTTAGAAATCTATATTCATTTTCTTTTACCTTAAATAGACGGGTGAATGCATTTGGCTTAATTCTATATGCGTAGGTAATTATAGATTAATAATGTTAAACTTGATTATTAAATTTAGAATGAAGAAATGCAGGCCTATAAGGAAAGGGGCCAATTGAGAACTCTACCCTCTTGATTTTGATACTGATTTCATGTCAAGTTAGATCATCAGATTATTGCTTATTGATTTCCCATATTATACGACCAAATAGATTAACGATGAAAGCATGACGCTGAGAGATATATATATATATATATATATATATATATATATATATATATATATATATATATATATATATATATATATATATATATATATATATATATATATGCTAACGTTAAGACCTTAAACCACATGATAATCTGTTATCATCACGTATGCTAAACACTATTCACTTTATTTTAATTGCAGATAATAAGACACTAAAGTATTGCAATACTTCGCACCATAATTGTACACAATTAGTGGTGATGCAAATATACGGGGGAAGGATAATTAAAAATCTTTAGAAAATTCCAAGCTATACAACCTTTGTTAACTTAGTGTATGATCTAAATGAAAAGATGGTGTTCCAAAGTAAAACATCAAGAAATGTAAAGGAGTTTATGTTCCAACAAAGGAATTAATCTATTAAGTGAGTAAAATATCTCTTGAGTACTGAAATTAGTTGATAAAATACTCATTAACTGTTATTACTACAGTGAATTGCTATACGAAATGTGGAAAAAGTTGTTGATATTGTAATATTTTAATCAATTGGTGTTTTTTAAGAATTTATTGTTTGTACTGGTGATTTTATCATAAAAACTGAAGGCTTTATACCACATAACCAGTTATTCTATTACGGCGTGTAAAATAACGCTTTTCATTTCATTGTTTTAGCATTTATAAGACATATATACTCCTTTTTGCGAGGTGGCACGACCCCACGTCGCTGCCAAAAAGGGCGTAGGTGTCAACCTACATTTAAATGTACTGTTAACATTACGAGAGAATTAATGATATGATGAGGAATGACTAACGTCTGCATGAAGTGACACTTTCACAACGAGTAAATGAATAATTAGAAACTGAATAACAACCGGTTAGATAGTTGAAAGAAGCTTTCTGAGTGGGGATACCTTAAACGTTGTGAAAGGGTTCGGGTATCTCCGTGATCATCAAAGCTATGGTGAGTAGCTCTTCTAAGAGAAGGACACTCCAAAATCAAACTATTGTTCTCTGGCCTTGGGTAGTGCCATAGCCTCTGTACCATGGACTTCCATTGTCTTGGGTTAGTTCTCTTACTTGAGGGTACACTCAGGCACACTATTCTATGTTACGTATTTCCCTTCCTCTTGTTTTTTTTAGGTGTTTATAGTTTTATATGAAAGATCCAGTTTCATGATAATGTTCTTAAAATAATTAATTTTAATTGTTCATTATTTTTCTTATTGCTTACTTATTTTCCCTGTTTCCTTTCCTCACTGGGCTATTTTTCCATATTGGATCCCTTGGGCTTCTAGCATCCTGTTTTTTTTTCAAATAGGGGTGTTACTTAACTAGCATTATTAATAATAATGATAATCATAATAATAATAATAATTAGGGCCACCCATACTAGGTTAGTTTGCTGGGAGCAACCTGACTAAAATCTCCCACCATCACCAATCCATACTGGACAGGGCGGTGATGAAATTTCCTGACTCCAGAAATGAAGAGACATGTCTGAGGCCTCTGTTCTACAGTGAACTAGAAGCGGCTGCATTTGTTGTTGGTTTGATAGCACAGGTATAATATGCTTACTCTCATTACCGAGGAAAAGCGGTTTGTATAAACAAGGAGTTACACAGCGGTTTCCATAATTACTTGTGTGGAGAGAAAATGAATAACTTGCAGGATGAGAATGAATTAGTCTTGTAATGATCGAATGAAATTAAATATAAGTAGATGAATTACGTTTAATGGTGAACTGCCTTTGAAGTGAATGGGGTAATTGGGAAAGTGCCGGAATTACTTAACAATGGTTCCGTGAATTACTATTTCATTAAAAGCGTGATTTACGACACCAATTAGTAAATTAATTCATTTGCTGAATCCCTTTTCCATATACGGGATGAATTGCTTTCATAACTACCAAATCACTCCATTTTCAACAAGTGTGTAACAAATGATTGAGATCATGAATAGCAAAATAACAATTTCTATTCCAAGTGGGTGCGCAGTTGAATGGCGAATTTGCTGTAATTGCAAATGAAATAGTTGCTATTCTGAATAGAAACATTGCCTATGCACATAAGACGACTCCAATGAATATTCCTTTCGCTGCTATTTACCATTAAATTTGGTAACCAGAAAGTTTGTATTTGTCTGTTGTTAAAGAAAGTCGAGCAAGAACATTAACCGTTTGAAATAATTATTTTGCTTTTTAGATTTAGTAGTTTAAATACGAGGAAATTTAAAAATCAAATGCCACCTATGGCTATTTTCACTTATAAATTTCTCTTTTCATCCCGTAAATAGTAGGCTTATGTACTGATGGGTACGAGTGCTATGGGTCTCTCTCTCTCTCTCTCTCTCTCTCTCTCTCTCTCTCTCTCAGGCATCGGTAAGCTAACCGCATTTCCATGTCGCCAGTTTAGTCCGTCAATAATAATAATCTCCACACCATCACATTGCTCAATATCATCAGATACTACCGCGCGTCTGCTTCCAAGGTCCACTCGTATGGAATCTATATGAGAGTAAACCTCGAATTTCCGAGAGAGAGAGAGAGAGAGAGAGAGAGAGAGAGAGAGAGAGAGAGAGAGAGAGAGAATTGTCATCTTAACATTTGTTTTCATTGTTTTGAGATGTAAACCTTTGTAAAATGTTTTATTTAATACCTTTCTCCCTTAAATTCATTAATCTTGCAGTTGTTACAACGCGATAGAAACTCAGCTAACGACCCTATACATCATTTACTTGTAATCCTAAAATGTGACTCTCAAGGAAAAATCCTTATGCTGAAGACATACCAATAGTGGTAGGAGTCACATGTTCACTGGTGATGTCATCAATCAATGACGTAACACGTCAGTGACGACATACCTCGTTGGAGATCCCAATATCTCATGTTTTCTGCAGAATCAAACTTATATTTATTGATTATGTGTATTGACAATTCTTGTTTTCGTATTCATTTGCCCATGCATTATGTGAAAGATATACTTTTTCCATAGATAGATTATTTTTCTCTGGGATTTTGATTTTCTTTAAAAGATCAATTAAGAGTGTGATTTTATCCCGGATATTTTTGTCAAAGTCAACATGAATTGAATAAGAAATACCCCATAACACTTTCGGCGCCTCAACCTCTTCAGTAGTTCATGGATTCTCGGGTTACTTTTATTGTCACTTTTAGTTAAGAGCAGAAGCCTTTGTTTTTTCTTTTATTTGGAATGTGGTTAGTTAATGTTTTTAAATAAACTGCAATGTTAGTTCAAAGCGCAGTTCTGTTACATCCCACAAAATAACTCCTTTCCCTCTGTTGTTTAAAGATTTTTCATGAACGAGGGCAACGAACAGGAAATTGTCCTACTGACCTACCATATCTTCATATGACCCACACCCAAGATCTTTCCGCCTAAGCTAGGACCAGGGGGTATCAGACAATGACTATTAATGATTCAGTAGGTTGACTCAAAGGACTCGTCTCATCCTTTGCTCAAAAGGATGCCGAACTCCGAACGCTACTGGGAACAATCGGGTTTGAACTCTCGACCCACAAATTGCGTGACGAGGACGTTTCAATACACTATTTATCAATTTAGTCATTTCAACCGTGTTGCCATTTGGAGGTATGTCCTGAAAATATCCGCTCATTATGAATACGTGCGTAGATAATTCTGAGTGCCCTATGTTATCTGTTGCATATATTTCCCTAAAAAAGGAAAATTTCCCCCCAAGTAAAATAACTTTAGTTAGCCAGAGTCTACTGGTATCAACTCCGATAGGAGCAGAGCTATTTAGGGATACTTGTCGTTGTCATCATGAATAAGTAATGACCTACAAGGTTAGATTTTTTCGGTGTTAATGGTACCATCCCTACCCAGGGTTATCAGCACCTCGTAGCTTAGGGAGTTTTAGGTACACAAGCTTTGTCTTGATGGAATTCTAATACATTTTGAAATCTAAGCGCGTTTTATTGTAGCCTATATGAAAGCTACCACAAGTAATGTGGTACTCTAATATCGGCAGAAAGATAAATGATCGACTAAACTCTTGAAGGTGGGCAAGTTATAAAACGGTGCACATAAGATACACCACAATACTAATGGATCCTTCCTCGCTTATAAATCAGTAAAATGGGTAGTAGGTTGGCCAAGGTATCAGTCATCCGTTGAGATACTACCGCTGGAAAGTTATTGGGTCCTATGACTGACCAGATAGTACTTCAGTGGATCCCAGCTCATTTTTCCCTTGCCTACAAATACAATGAATAGCCTGGCCTATCCTTTAAACATTCTCCTCTTTAATCATAAACCGATCAACACTAAGATAACCGAAAAAGAAAACCCTCTTCACTCAAGGAGTTAACACTGTAATTGTTCAGTGGCTATTTTCCACTTGGTAAGGGTAGAAGAAACTCTCTAGCAATGGTAAGCAGCTCTTCTAGAAAGACACTCCAAAATCAAAAATTTGTTCTCTAGTCTTGGGTAGTGCCATAATCTTTGAGCCATGGTCTTCTACTGGCTTGGGGTAGAGTTTTCTTGCTTGAGGGTACACTCAGGCATACTATTCCATATCTTTCCTTATACCTTTTCCTCACGGAGCTATTTTTCTTGTTGGAGCCTTTGTGCTTGGAGCATCTTGCTTTTCCAACTAGAGTTGTAGCTTAGATAATAATAATAATAGTAATAATAATAATAATAATAATAATAATAATAATAATAATAATAATAATAATCTGTTGCTTACTAATCAATAAATCAAGTCCTCATTATTAGCTCAAAGAATAAAAAAAAGATTCCCCCTGTCAAAAAGGAGAATCTTACCATACGGGTACGAATCAGCAAAATTTGCACGGCTGTAACACCAATCACTAGAATCCCCCAAAGATATCTTGTTACCCTTGGCTGCATCAGCGTTCGAATACACATTTTTAGAAATCAAAATAAAATTCTATATTATCTTTATCTCTTTGTGTTAGGCAGGCCTTCATTTCTATTGTATTTTCTTTTGTATAAGGCACTTATTTTTCTTATAGGAAAATTTAGAGGATGGATTTATTCAAGGAAAAAATAAAAAGATTGTCGATCTTTACCTCTTCACGAGTTTACGTTAATAGTTCCACAGGTGAAAACTTAAAAACTTATATTTTGCTATTAAGGATATGCTAATATACTCTATGTCAAAAGATATGTCGGCGTAAGGAAGCTTTTAAGGTTGTATGTGTAACTGTATGCACATGAATTTGCATTTTATTATATTCAGTATAAACCTACAGGTTTATACTGAATATAAATTTATGACACACACACACACACACACACACACACACACACACACACACACACACACACACACATATATATATATATATATATATATATATATATATATATATATATATATATATATATATATATATATATATGTGTGTGTGTGTGTGTGTGTGTGTGTGTGTATAAAACAAGAACAAATCCAGCCGTCTCTGGTCCACTGCAGGGAAAAGGCCTCAGGCATGTCAATTCATGTCCGGGATTTGGCCAGATTTTATCACCACGCTGGTACAATGCGGACTGGTGAAGGTAGGAGATTTTCGTCTGATCATTCACAGCAACCAATCTTGTATGGGTGGACATGACTAGTACAGCTTTGCTGACCATGGCAATACACAAACCAGTTTACCGCGTTTAGGTATCCCCACTCAGAAAGGGATAAGAACAGAAGAATTGTCATTGACTTTTATCTTTCTTCGTGGCAGAATGGTATCGTCACTGTGATACAAGTTTCCAGGACCAGGGTTCGATTCCCGACCGGTCAATAGCTAATGTCTTTGAGTGGTTCCGCCTTGGGGCTCTGATCCTGAGGTTGATAAGAGAATCCAGACATTAATGTATGGATATATATGGCTTATTCGAATATGAAAAACACGTCTAAATGTGCAAAATCTATCATTAATCGAATGCCAAGTACAAATATACCAATTAACTATGATGGTGAAGATGGGTTGATTTCAATTCTAAGAACAAAAAACTCTGAATTCGACAGGTATAAGTACAAAAGAATTATTATTGACTTTGATCTTTCTTTGTGGCAAACTGTTATCGTCACTGTGATATAAGTTTCCTGGATCAGCGTTCAATTCCCGGCCGGTCAGTAGCTATTGTCTTTGAGTGGTTCCGCCTTGGGGCTCTGATCCCGATGTCGATAAGAGAATCCAGACATTAATGTATTCATATATATAACGGATTTTGAGCGAAGCGAAAAATCTATTTTTGGGTGAGATAGCCATGGCGTCCTGATGGAAGGTTCCTGTTTGGTAGCTTCCTTGGGTATAAGACTACTAAGATATTCCCAGAGAATTTAACCACAGGTTATCACAGAATTCTAACTTCTGGAGCGAGTATCTCAAAGGTTTCCCTTTAAGACATCGTAATACAACAGGGGACACGCATGTCTGGTCGTGCCACATAGCTATCTCCACCCCGAACAGAGTTAACGCTTCGGTGTGTAAGGGCTGAGAATAGCTGGGAGCCGTTCCACAGCTAATCTCACTCGTGGCTACTACTGATACTCGAGACGTAAACAAACGGACGCCATTGCTCTAATGACGTCACGAGCGTCTTTATCCTGGCGCCAGTTGCTGCCCATCACCATGATACAATTGTGTAGGGTGGGAACAAACTGACGAAGTAGTAGGGAGGGTCCATCAGGACGCCATGGCTATCTCACCCAAAAATAGATTTTTCGCTTCGCTCAAAATCCGTTTTTTGGGCTCAAGCCATGGCGTCCTGATGGAAGAGTACCAGAGAATCAATGTATCGTGGTAGATTTTCCCCCCAGAGTTAAGTGCCTAGGCATTGACAAAATAGCAAAGTAATCTTAGATAAGAACCATAGGAACGAAGTATCCTGCCCCCCATTGGTAGGAAGTTCCCATGGGCTATGCCGACGTCAAAGTGGTATTGAAGGACTATTCATCTTGACAGAAGAGCTTTTTAAGAGCTTAGAGATGAAGCAGAATGTTTGATATTTGTATAGGAACATTCTGAGTAGGTCAGTGGTGGTTGGGCACTGTGTGTAGGATTCATCTCCTGATTATCAGAAGTAAGTATTCGAGTAGGAACCTTACTGAGACAAGGTGAATATAATTTAAGGATAGACATCTTAAATTCTTCATGACCATAAGAAAGGAGGGATAAATAAAACTATGACAGTATGTATTTCATAGTAAGTAGGAGCTGAAAGAGACGCATAAGTAATAAAATAGAAATTTTATTTCACAATGCAGAAATTAAATAATTTACAGCAAAAGTAAAGTTCATTTACAGTAATAATAATGTACATAGAAATAAAGGCTTGCTCTTGAATCTGAAAGGGAATTTCAGGATTAGTAGGTACTCGTTCTCGAGGAACGCAAGTCTTTAAATAACACATCATGCTCAAGGCATGCGGCACTTGTGTAACACTATGACATTTCACCTGGGATAAGAACAGTTATAAAAGCACTAAGTGTTTTTAGACATCACTATGAATCACTCGAGGGTCAACATAGGCACCCGAAGAGTTAGAGTCCCAAATAACTCACTGTTCTACGCAGAGTTAGGTGCAGGTTTCATAACACTACCTGCGGCTACCACAAAATGTTTGATTTCGTGCACTTGTTTCGCATAATGTTTAAAGAAAACTCGCGAGGACTTCCAGCCCGTAAAGTTTTTAAGGCTCTCAAAGTCCATGCTCTGAAAGAAGTTCAGAGAAGATGCCACTTTTCTAGGATCATGACCAGCGGGTGTACTGTTCGGATCCGCTCTGCGAATGAAGTAGGTGATTTTCGCTCTTAATTGTTTCAGTGACAGGTCGCTGCCCGATGTTTCTCCTTTGAAGAGTTGGCCTCCACCAAAGTTTGAAGTTCTGCGAAGATAGACCTTGAGGCTCTCTACTGGACATAGAGAGACATCCTCCTTCAGGGGGCATATTCTCCAAGGGCCCCATCTTTTGGTGGGTAATTCATTTTTGGCGAGAAACGTCGGATCAGGGGAGAGGGTCACTTCTCCTGAATCAGCAAACAGGATGTGTCCCTCTTCTCTTGATAATGCCACTATTTCGCTGACTCGAGCTCCCGAGGCGAGAGCAAATAAAAATATAACTTTCTGAGTCAGATCCTTGAGGGGGCATGAATCGTTGTCCAAGTTGGAGGCGAAATGGAGCACCTTGTCTAGTGACCAGGAGATCGGTTTCGGAGGGGGTGCTGGGCGTAGGCGAGCACATGCTTTCGGCAGTTTGTTAAAGATGTCGTTGGACAGATCAATTTGGAAAGCATATAGAATTGGTCTAGTCAAAGCCGATTTGCAGGTTGAAATCGTATTGGCTGCTAATCCTTGTCCATGAAGGTGAATGAAGAAGGACATACAGAAATCAATGGTGATTTCTTTAGGATTTTTTGCTTTAACAAAGGAGACCCATTTCCTCCAGGATGATTCATATTGCCGTCTCGTGGATTCGGTCTTGTATTCCTCTAGGAAGTCTAGACTTTTCTTCGAGATCCCAAACCTCTTCTTTGCGGCAAGGGAGAGAAAATCATGAGATGAAGGTCCTTGATTTTCGATGATGAAGCGAAGACAGTCGACTTCTGTACTTGTTGAGAGAGAACTGGGCCCGGGAGAGGGATCAGCTTGGGCTGCAGCTCCAGGACCAGGGGGTACCAGTTGCTCCGGGGCCACTTGGGAGCCACTAGGGCCGCTGTCCCTTTGAAGGTTCTCAGTTTGGAGAGGACTTTCAACAGAAGGTTGGTGGGAGGGAACAGGTATATCTTCGACCATCTGTTCCAGTCCAGTGACATGGCGTCCACCGCTTCTGCTTTGGGGTCCTCGTACGGGGCTACGTACAGAGGAAGTTGATTGTTGTCGCTCGTTGCAAAGAGATCTATCTGAAGTTCTGGGACTTGATGAGAGATGAAGGAGAATGATCTTGCGTCTAGAGACCATTCCGACTCTATCGGGTTTGTCCGAGATAGAGCATCCGCTGTCACGTTGCGGAATCCTTGTAGGTGAACTGCAGACAGGTGCCACTTCTTCTTCTCCGCCAGACGGAAGATTGGGAGAAGCACCTGATTTATCTGGGGCGATCTTGAGCCCTGGCGATTGAGACAACGAACTACCACCGAGTTGTCTAGGGTTAGACGGATGTGGATCGAGGGCGGCGGGGATAGCTTCTTCAGAGTAAGTAGGACCGCCATGGCCTCCAAGATGTTTATGTGGAACGTCTTGAATAGTGGAGACCAGGTCCCTTGAGCTTGTTTCAGGTGGGAGTGACCTCCCCAGCCCTCCAGTGAGGCATCCGTGTGGATGTTGAGTGATGGAGGAGGGTGTTGGAGAGGAATGGACCTTTTCAGGGCCATTGCTTCCGACCACGGCTTTAGGAGGCGTCGAAGTCTGTTTGGAAGCCGTCTCTTGAGGTCTCTTCGAGCGATGGATGCCGATCGTCTCCAGACTCCCGCGGCATCCTTTAGCTGTGCACGAAGCACTGGGTTTGTCACTGAGGCGAATTGTAGAGAGCCTAG
The DNA here is from genome assembly GCF_036898095.1 of Palaemon carinicauda. NCBI lineage: Eukaryota > Metazoa > Arthropoda > Malacostraca > Decapoda > Palaemonidae > Palaemon > Palaemon carinicauda. Next base: position 5,317,747 of record NC_090765.1, on the reverse strand, counting down.
AACTCGTTCCTGCTGTCGTCTTGAAATGCGTTTGGATTTCAGTAGTCGCTTGACAGACCCTGCTATTTCCTTCCTTTTCTTCTGGGGGATGGAAAGGCGGTGTGACTGAAGATTCCAGTGGATTCCCAGCCACTGAAACTTCTGAGCTGGAGAGAGGCGAGATTTCTTCTCGTTGATCTTGAATCCCAGGTGTTCTAGGTACTGGGTAACTTCGTCGCAAGACTTTGTACACTCTTCGGGCGATGGAGCCCAGACTAGCCAGTCGTCGAGGTAGGCCATCACCTGGACGTTTCTTAGGCGGAGCTGTTGTACTATGGCATCCGCCAGCTTTGTGAAGATCCGAGGGGCCACATTGAGGCCGAATGGCATGGCCCGGAAGGCGTAGCTTTTCCTTTGGAGTCGAAATCCTAGGTAGGAGGAAGCGTGATGGTTCATTGGAATGTGCCAATAGGCATCCGCCAGGTCTATAGAGACCGTGTAGGAACCTTGAGGCAGAAGGGTCCTTATTTGTTGAAGCGTCAGCATCTTGAATTTGTTGTTCTCTATGAACTTGTTGAGGGGGGATAAGTCCAGAATGACTCTGAGCTTGTCTGAGTCCTTCTTGGGAACGCAAAACAGTCTCCCTTGGAACCTGGTGGACTTTACCTTCCTTATCACCTTCTTGTTCAAGAGGTCTAGAACATATTCTTCCAGAATGGGGGTCGATTGTTGGAAGAACCGCTGGAAGATTGGGGGTGGTTGCACCCAACTCCAGCCTAGACCGTTCTTGATGATGCTGTGTGCCCAAGGATCGAAGGTCCAACGATCCTGGAATTGGCGGAGTCTTCCTCCCACCGGAAGCACTTCATTGCTTCTGGTGTCCCGAGGACTTGTTGCCTCGGCCGCTAGCTCCCTTTCCTCCTCTACCTCTGGAGGGACGACGAGAGGCGTCTCTGCTTGCACCCCTGGACGAGCCTCTACCTCTGGCATGAAAGGTAGTGGATGGCTGTTCAAAGGCAGGGGTGAAGACCGGTGACTGTGACAACACCGGTTGGGGGACCAATTGAAAGGTCTGTTGTGGTTGGGCAACCACTTGGGAGGTAGCGGGTCCCGGAAACTGACGTCTTTGTTGACGTTGCTGGGGTTTCGGTTTCTGAGGTTTCCTCTTAGGCTGAGGTCCATCGTCCTGAGAGGTTTTCCTTTTCCTGGACATGCCCCACTTGTGGAGAAGGTTCCTATTCTCCGTGGCGGCTCTGTCCGTTATTTCCTTGACAAGGTCCGAAGGAAACAGGTGCTTTCCCCAGATGTTGGAGGAAATCAGCCTCCGGGGTTCGTGTTTCACGGTGGCACCGACAAACACGAATTCACGACAGGCTCTACGAGCCTTTATGAAATGGTACAAGTCCTTCATTACCGTCAGTAAGTGGGATTTGGCCAGTACCATGTAGTGATCGGGTACTGCTGTGTCACAGGCCATAACTTCAAGTTGGACTTGATGAGAAAGAGACGCTGCAAGCCTCTCCTTCGTGTCTTGTTCCCGGCGAAGGAGGTGATCATTGAGCTTAGGGAGGTCTTCATTAAACTGACGTCCGGCAACGTCAGGATCAAGCCTACCCACAACGAAAGTATGTTGGACATCTTTCCATTGTCTAGTGTCAGGGGGCGTTACGATGGAGAAGGGTCTGCACTCCTCCAGTGCAGGGCAGGGTTTCCCTTCTTCCGCCGCCTTAAGGCATGCAGCCAAGGCCTTTTCCAAAAATGGAAGAATCGCAGTGTCGGGAGCGACATAAGTAGGATGCTTCTTGCTCAAGGCAGGAAGCTTAGAGCAGGTAAAGCCCCTGCTTTTAAATGCGGAGGCTAGCATAGCCTGGGCCTTTGCGAGATCGAACACTATCTCTTCCTTAGGTTCGGTCTCCTCCTTCGAGGCAGGTTCAGAACGAAGCCGGACGTAACAGTCCGGGTAGGCCTCGAAGCTTGGGAAGAATTCCACATCTTCCAACGGGACCGTGCCGATTTTGTCACTAACAAAGATCCTGCCGGTCGCAATAACCATATGCTCTGCATACCTCCACGGGTTGGCATGAGAGCAAGCTGGGAGATCCTTAACCGAGATCTTCTTCGGTTCTCTGGATCCAATCATAGACCTGATGGACTCCTGGTTCTCCTTCAGTCTGTCGTCCATGACAGCTCTAATCAGTCGGATCAGTTCTTGTGTAGAGGAAGAAGGATCCGGGGTCGAGGAGGTAGACGGAATGGACACATCCGTCGGTGTAGGAGTAGGCGGAGGGATGGACGAGGGAGTAGCTCCAATCTCCGACTCGGTGTATTCCACCTTGTCTTCGTCCTCTTCGGCTCCTTGAGCCATAAGCGTCTTCTCCGTGTCTTCCGAGACGTCAGAGATCTGTTCATCCTCTTCGGAATCTAGGCGACACTCGTGCATGGACTGAGCCATGACCACATCAGGTTCCACCGTAATTTGGACAGTGGGGATTGCTTCCTTTGGAACCACTGAATCAGGGGAGGCCTTAGGGAACAGCAGGGACCTCAGTTCTTCGGTGGCCAGGTACGGTCCAGTGGCATTCCTCTGAAAACCACGCACCCACTTGCGCAGTTTCTCACGAGCAATGTCTCTAACCTCCGCTGAGGGAGGGTTATGGAAGGCCTCAACTAGGTAGGCCTGGCAGACCGTACAATCCAGTGGATTCCAGAACTTCCAATCCCCTCTCTTGTCTGAGCAAGGGGCGTGAGTCCTGCACGCCGTATGTCCGTAAAACTGGGAGCGTTTCACGGCACAGTATGCGAAATCGCACTTCATCTGCTCCTCCTGTGGAAGAAAGAGAAAATGAGTATGGGGGAGTCATAGGAATGGCTCTTAAATTAAGTTAATATTAATCATTAATTTTAACTTATATAAGGTGTGATGCATAGAGAGTGAAACAGTAAAGGAGAACACGCTCCATGCATCTCGCCCGGCTGGTTACCATAGGCTTGGTCCTGGGATAATCCAAATGACCGAGATCATTGGATATAGTTTCCTAGGATTCCCATTATATTGGAACTCCATGGAAAGCCAAGGACAAGGTTGGGATCGAATTCATTCGGTTCCCAGATAAGAGCCAGAAGGTCTCATTAAGGGTAACTGCTTCTGGCAACCAGCCGTGCTAAGATGCACATAGCATGCTGGAAATAGAAGAATGCAAAGAGACAGCATGATCACTAATGGAGCAGTACTAGGTACTGATCTTAGAAGCAAAGCAGCTTATCTATTTGCCAGGTAGGGCTATCTTAGTCTTATGATAGCTACAGAGAGGGGGTGCAAGTATTCTTGACGCCTCCGGGGTATCCGGCAAGCCGCCGGCACGCCGGAGCTCGCTCCAGCATAGATTCTGGCATTAGAACAGACAATTTTCAAAAGTCAGTTAGATACCAGGATGGCGGCCGCCGGCACAACGGCGGCACGCCGGCAGGGAGCGGCGGCTCCGGCAGCCGGAGGATGCCGGATTGGTGACTGGGGTAAGGATGGTACAGGTAGTATCGGGTTGCCGGCAGTATATGCCGGCACTCCGGAGATCGACCGGCAAGCGGACGATTAGATAGGAGTAGGAGAGCCGCCGGTAGTAGCCGGCGGCAGCCGGCAGTCCCTCGGAACACGGGGGGCTGGCGGCAAGGGTAGGGAAGTCACCAAGAGGCAGGTATTGCCGGCATAAGAGGCGGCAAGAGACCGGCACCCAGATAGATAGAGAGACAGGGGGAGGGGGGGAAGGATGCAGGAAGTACCTTCAGGGTTCCAGACATCCCTCCCCCTCCCTGAGGGGGTGTACCCATGATAGAGACAGGCTCTATCATCCATATGCAGGGGTCACTAGGGACCGGGAGCAGGTAGCCCAAGGGAGGACTAGGGAACACCCAAGATGGGGGGGGGGGGGGAGACTCCCTTATGCAGAGCTACACTAGGAACTAACCTTATAGGACACTATGAAGGTATATGTACCAGAGCGGACTGCACAAGGAAGCTCGGGTAGCCCTACTCATCCACCCTAAGGAGGAGTTGTAGGACAGGGGACAGATGAGTATAAACTAACCTAAGCATAGGCTAGGCTATACAAGAGATAGGTGGGGAGGGAGAAGAGAAGGGTCTTCCCAGGAAGGGTTTCTGTACCAGAGCGGCCACAAAGGGAAGGGAGGACACTCCCTAACCTAAGATTAGGCTGATCGGCTAAAACGGTGCAAGAGTACAGTTTCCGCATGGAACAGAGAAACCTTCCTAACCCGACCTAGATCAGGGCTAAAAGTCCTGAACTAGGCAAGGAAGAAGACGTA